>NC_091349.1:25277701-25307701 GCF_038502225.1 Cherax quadricarinatus | reverse complement strand
CTCCTGATCATGGGTGACTTTAACCACAAGGAGATCGATTGGGAGAACTTGGACCCACATGGGGGCCAAGATACATGGAGGGCTAAGATGATGGAGGTGGTACTGGAGAACTACATGTACCAACACGTAAGGGACACTACAAGAGAGAGAGAGGAGAGGATGAACCAGCAAGGCTGGACTTAGTATTCACCTTCAGTAGTGCAGATATCGAGGACATCACATATGAAAGACCCCTTGGGGCCAGTGACCATGTGGTTTTAAGCTTCGAATACACAGTAGAGCTACAAGTGGAGGGAGAAGCAGGAAGGCCAGGACGAATGAAGCCAAACTACAAGAAAGGGGACTACACAGGAATGAGGAACTACCTGAACGGGGTTCAGTGGGACAGAGAACTGGCAGGGAAGCCAGTTAATGAGATGATGGAATATGTAGCAACAAAATGCAAGGAGGCTGAGGAGAGGTTTGTACCCAAGGGTAACAGGAGTAATGAAAAAGCCAGGATGAGCCCATGGTTTACCCAAAGGTGCAGGGAGGCAAAAACCAAGTGTGCTAGGAAATGGAAGAAATATAGAAGGCAAAGGACCCAGGAGAATAAGGAGAACAGTCGTAGAGCCAGAAACGAATATGCACAGATAAGAAGGGAGGCCCAAAGACAATATGAAAATGACATAGCAGCGAAAGCCAAATCTGTCCCGAAACTGTTGTACAGCCACATCAGGAGGAAAACAACAGTCAAGGACCAGGTAATCAGGCTAAGGAAGGAAGGAGGAGAGACAACAGGAAATGACCGTGAAGTATGTGAAGAACTCAACAAGAGATTCAAAGAAGTGTTCACAGAGGAGACAGAAGGGACTCCAGAAAGACGGAGAGGTGGGGCACACCACCAAGTGCTGGACACAGTGCACACAACCGAGGAAGAAGTGAAGAGGCTTCTGAGTGAGCTAGATACCTCAAAGGCAATGGGGCCAGATAACATCTCCCCATGGGTATTGAGAGAGGGAGCAGAGGCGCTATGTGTACCCCTAACAACAATATTCAATACATCTATCGAAACAGGGAGATTGCCTGAGGCATGGAAGACAGCAAATGTAGTCCCAATCTTTAAAAAAGGAGACAGACATGAAGCATTAAACTACAGACCAGTGTCACTGACATGTATAGTATGCAAAATCATGGAGAAGATTATCAGGAGAAGAGTGGTGGAACACCTAGAAAGGAATGATCTCATCAACAGCAGCCAGCATGGTTTCAGGGACGGGAAATCCTGTGTCACAAACCTACTGGAGTTCTATGACATGGTGACAGCAGTAAGACAAGAGAGAGAGGGGTGGGTGGATTGCATTTTTTTGGACTGCAAGAAGGCGTTTGACACAGTTCCACACAAGAGATTGGTGCAAAAACTGGAGGACCAAGCAGGGATAACAGGGAAGGCACTACAATGGATCAGGGAATACTTGTCAGGAAGACAGCAGCGAGTCATGGTACGTGGCGAGGTGTCAGAGTGGGCACCTGTGACCAGCGGGGTCCCGCAGGGGTCAGTCCTAGGACCAGTGCTGTTTCTGGTATTTGTGAACGACATGACGGAAGGAATAGACTCTGAGGTGTCCCTGTTTGCAGATGACGTGAAGTTGATGAGAAGAATACACTCGATCGAAGACCAGGCAGAACTACAAAGGGATCTGGACAGGCTGCAGACCTGGTCCAGCAATTGGCTCCTGGAGTTCAATCCCACCAAGTGCAAAGTCATGAAGATTGGGGAAGGGCAAAGAAGGCCGCAGACGGAGTACAGTCTAGGGGGTCAGAGACTACAAACCTCACTCAAGGAAAAAGATCTTGGGGTGAGTATAACACCAGGCACATCTCCTGAAGCGCACATCAACCAAATAACTGCTGCAGCATATGGGCGCCTAGCAAACCTCAGAACAGCATTCCGACATCTTAATAAGGAATCGTTCAGGACCCTGTACACCGTATACGTTAGGCCCATATTGGAGTATGCGGCACCAGTTTGGAACCCACACCTAGCCAAGCACGTAAAGAAACTAGAGAAAGTGCAAAGGTTTGCAACAAGACTAGTCCCAGAGCTAAGAGGTATGTCCTACGAGGAGAGGTTAAGGGAAATCAACCTGACGACACTGGAGGACAGGAGAGATAGGGGGGACATGATAACGACATACAAAATACTGAGAGGAATTGACAAGGTGGACAAAGACAGGATGTTCCAGAGATTGGACACAGTAACAAGGGGACACAGTTGGAAGCTGAAGACACAGATGAATCACAGGGATGTTAGGAAGTATTTCTTCAGCCACAGAGTAGTCAGTAAGTGGAATAGTTTGGGAAGCGATGTAGTGGAGGCAGGATCCATACATAGCTTTAAGCAGAGGTATGATAAAGCTCACGGCTCAGGGAGAGTGACCTAGTAGCGATCAGTGAAGAGGCGGGGCCAGGAGCTCGGACTCGACCCCCGCAACCTCAACTAGGTGAGTACAACTAGGTGAGTACACACACACACACACACACACACACACACACACACACGCGCGCGCGCGCACACGCGCGCGCACGCACACACAAACCTGAACATGGAAGAGATGGTGAACAATCCTGTGTTTGTCCCAGGTAACAACTTGCTGGGTTGGGATATAGATCATTCATAGGGAAGTGCTCTTGATGCGAGTAACTCAATCTGTAACTCATTGCTTCATATTTAGCAGTTGCTTGTGTCACCCTCACTGGTTGGTTCACTGGGTTACGGAAATGATCTGTACACAACCAATTAGCCAGGGTGAGTTGAAGGAAGTTCTCTGAACCAGTTACGCAGGGTAAGTTGAAGGAAGATCTCAGAACCAATTAGCTGGGGTGTGTTGAAGGAATCTTTCTGAACCAATTAGCTGGGGTGTGTTGAAGGAATCTTTCTGAACCAATTAGCTGGGGTGTGTTGAAGGAATCTTTCTGAACCAATTAGCTGGGGTGTGTTGAAGGAATCTTTCTGAACCAATTAGCTGGGGTGTGTTGAAGGAATCTTTCTGAACCAATTAGCTGGGGTGTGTTGAAGGAATCTTTCTGAACCAATTAGCCGGGGTGAGTTGATGCTCTCAGAACCAGTTAGGCAGGGTAAGTTGAGGGAGGCTCTCTGAACCAGTTATCTGGGGTGAATTGAAAATGGATCTTGGAACCAATTAACCAGAGTGAGTTGAAGGAAGGTCTGGAGTTCTTAAAGTTGACCTACGCAACAAACTGTGGTGATAGTGGATAAAATAATCTGGAATTCTCAGAGAATTGAAGCAATATTTCAGCAGTAAGAAAACCTAACTTTAAAGTGAAAGTCATGTTAGTTGACAGACGAGCCACGAGTCACAGGTGTGAAGGTGATAGTGGAGAGATGAGCCATAGGGCACCTGTGTGAAGGTGATGTTAGTGGATAGAGACAGCCACGGGTCACCTGTCAGATGATAATGATAGTGGACAATGATGAGCCACGGTTCACCTGTGCAAACCGAGAGCCACGGTTCACCTGTGGAAACCCAGAGCCACGATTCACCTGTGCAAACCCAGAGCCACGATTCACCTGTGCAAACCCAGAGCCACGGTTCACCTGTGCAAACCCAGAGCCACGGTTCACCTGTGCAAACCCAGAGCCACGGTTCACCTGTGCAAACCCAGAGCCACGGTTCACCTGTGCAAACCCAGAGCCACGGTTCACCTGTGCAAACCCAGAGCCACGGTTCACCTGTGCAAACCCAGAGCCACGGTTCACCTGTGCAAACCCAGAGCCACGGTTCACCTGTGGCTGCTGAACTTAACGTGAAAGTTCTTGCTAAATAGAAACGTAAACCTGAAACCTCGAAGAGTGCACAGTATCATCCAGCTCGAAATGTGTTCAGGAGAGAGAGAGAATGAGAATATGACTAATAGCTA
Source organism: Cherax quadricarinatus (assembly GCF_038502225.1). Taxonomy (NCBI): domain Eukaryota; kingdom Metazoa; phylum Arthropoda; class Malacostraca; order Decapoda; family Parastacidae; genus Cherax; species Cherax quadricarinatus. Next base: position 25,303,780 of record NC_091349.1, on the reverse strand, counting down.
ATAAGAACCCCAACTAGAGAACAAGAATAAGATAGTCTATTGACAAGCCAGGACTGTTGCTATAAGAACCCCAACTAGAGAACAAGAATAAGATAGTCTAGTGACAAGCCAGGACTGTTGCTATAAGAACCCCAACTAGAGAACAAGAATAAGATAGTCTAGTGACAAGCCAGGACTGTTGCTATAAGAACCCCAACTGGAGAACAAGAATAAGATAGTCTAGTGACAAGAATATAGATAGAGAACAAGAATAAGATAGTCTAGTGACAAGCCAGGACTGTTGCTATAAGAACCCCAACTAGAGAACAAGAATAAGATAGTCTAGTGACAAGCCAGGACTGTTGCTATAAGAACCCCAACTAGAGAACAAGAATAAGATAGTCTAGTGACAAGCCAGGACTGTTGCTATAAGAACCCCAACTAGAGAACAAGAATAAGATAGTCTAGTGACAAGCCAGGACTGTTGCTATAAGAACCCCAACTAGAGAACAAGAATAAGATAGTCTAGTGACAAGCCAGGACTGTTGCTATAAGAACCCCAACTAGAGAACAAGAATAAGATAGTCTAGTGACAAGCCAGGACTGTTGCTATAAGAACCCCAACTAGAGAACAAGAATAAGATAGTCTAGTGACAAGCCAGGACTGTTGCTATAAGAACCCCAACTAGAGAACAAGAATAAGATAGTCTAGTGACAAGCCAGGACTGTTGCTATATAGAGAACAAGAATAAGATAGTCTAGTGACAAGCCAGGACTGTTGCTATAAGAGAGAACAAGAATAAGATAGTCTAGTGACAAGCCAGGACTGTTGCTATAAGAACCCCAACTAGAGAACAAGAATAAGATAGTCTAGTGACAAGCCAGGACTGTTGCTATAAGAACCCCAACTAGAGAACAAGAATAAGATAGTCTAGTGACAAGCCAGGACTGTTGCTATAAGAACCCCAACTAGAGAACAAGAATAAGATAGTCTAGTGACAAGCCAGGACTGTTGCTATAAGAACCCCAACTAGAGAACAAGAATAAGATAGTCTAGTGACAAGCCAGGACTGTTGCTATAAGAACCCCAACTAGAGAACAAGAATAAGATAGTCTAGTGACAAGCCAGGACTGTTGCTATAAGAACCCCAACTAGAGAACAAGAATAAGATAGTCTAGTGACAAGCCAGGACTGTTGCTATAAGAACCCCAACTAGAGAACAAGAATAAGATAGTCTAGTGACAAGCCAGGACTGTTGCTATAAGAACCCCAACTAGAGAACAAGAATAAGATAGTCTAGTGACAAGCCAGGACTGTTGCTATAAGAACCCCAACTAGAGAACAAGAATAAGATAGTCCAGTGACAAGCCAGGACTGTTGCTATAAGAACCCCAACTAGAGAACAAGAATAAGATAGTCTAGTGACAAGCCAGGACTGTTGCTATAAGAACCCCAACTAGAGAACAAGAATAAGATAGTCTAGTGACAAGCCAGGACTGTTGCTATAAGAACCCCAACTAGAGAACAAGAATAAGATAGTCTAGTGACAAGCCAGGACTGTTGCTATAAGAACCCCAACTAGAGAACAAGAATAAGATAGTCTAGTGACAAGCCAGGACTGTTGCTATAAGAACCCCAACTAGAGAACAAGAATAAGATAGTCTAGTGACAAGTCAGGACTGTTGCTATAAGAACCCCAACTAGAGAACAAGAATAAGATAGTCTAGTGACAAGTCAGGACTGTTGCTATAAGAACCCCAACTAGAGAACAAGAATAAGATAGTCTAGTGACAAGCCAGGACTGTTGCTATAAGAACCCCAACTAGAGAACAAGAATAAGATAGTCTAGTGACAAGCCAGGACTGTTGCTATAAGAACCCCAACTAGAGAACAAGAATAAGATAGTCTAGTGACAAGCCAGGACTGTTGCTATAAGAACCCCAACTAGAGAACAAGAATAAGATAGTCTAGTGACAAGCCAGGACTGTTGCTATAAGAACCCCAACTAGAGAACAAGAATAAGATAGTCTAGTGACAAGCCAGGACTGTTGCTATAAGAACCCCAACTAGAGAACAAGAATAAGATAGTCTAGTGACAAGCCAGGACTGTTGCTATAAGAACCCCAACTAGAGAACAAGAATAAGATAGTCTAGTGACAAGCCAGGACTGTTGCTATAAGAACCCCAACTAGAGAACAAGAATAAGATAGTCTAGTGACAAGTCAGGACTGTTGCTATAAGAACCCCAACTAGAGAACAAGAATAAGATAGTCTAGTGACAAGCCAGGACTGTTGCTATAAGAACCCCAACTAGAGAACAAGAATAAGATAGTCTAGTGACAAGCCAGGACTGTTGCTATAAGAACCCCAACTAGAGAACAAGAATAAGATAGTCTAGTGACAAGCCAGGACTGTTGCTATAAGAACCCCAACTAGAGAACAAGAATAAGATAGTCTAGTGACAAGTCAGGACTGTTGCTATAAGAACCCCAACTAGAGAACAAGAATAAGATAGTCTAGTGACAAGCCAGGACTGTTGCTATAAGAACCCCAACTAGAGAACAAGAATAAGATAGTCTAGTGACAAGCCAGGACTGTTGCTATAAGAACCCCAACTAGAGAACAAGAATAAGATAGTCTAGTGACAAGCCAGGACTGTTGCTATAAGAACCCCAACTAGAGAACAAGAATAAGATAGTCTAGTGACAAGCCAGGACTGTTGCTATAAGAACCCCAACTAGAGAACAAGAATAAGATAGTGTAGTGACAAGCCAGGACTGTTGCTATAAGAACCCCAACTAGAAAACAAGAATAAGATAGTCTAGTGACAAGTCAGGACTGTTGCTATAAGAACCCCAACTAGAGAACAAGAATAAGATAGTCTAGTGACAAGTCAGGACTGTTGCTATAAGAACCCCAACTAGAGAACAAGAATAAGATAGTCTAGTGACAAGTCAGGACTGTTGCTATAAGAACCCCAACTAGAGAACAAGAATAAGATAGTCTAGTGACAAGTCAGGACTGTTGCTATAAGAACCCCAACTAGAGAACAAGAATATGATAGTCTAGTGACAAGTCAGGACTGTTGCTATAAGAACCCCAACTAGAGAACAAGAATAAGATAGTCTAGTGACAAGCCAGGACTGTTGCTATAAGAACCCCAACTAGAGAACAAGAATAAGATAGTCTAGTGACAAGCCAGGACTGTTGCTATAAGAACCCCAACTAGAGAACAAGAATAAGATAGTCTAGTGACAAGCCAGGACTGTTGCTATAAGAACCCCAACTAGAGAACAAGAATAAGATAGTCTAGTGACAAGCCAGGACTGTTGCTATAAGAACCCCAACTAGAGAACAAGAATAAGATAGTCTAGTGACAAGCCAGGACTGTTGCTATAAGAACCCCAACTAGAGAACAAGAATAAGATAGTCTAGTGACAAGCCAGGACTGTTGCTATAAGAACCCCAACTAGAGAACAAGAATAAGATAGTCTAGTGACAAGCCAGGACTGTTGCTATAAGAACCCCAACTAGAGAACAAGAATAAGATAGTCTAGTGACAAGTCAGGACTGTTGCTATAAGAACCCCAACTAGAGAACAAGAATAAGATAGTCTAGTGACAAGCCAGGACTGTTGCTATAAGAACCCCAACTAGAGAACAAGAATAAGATAGTCTAGTGACAAGCCAGGACTGTTGCTATAAGAACCCCAACTAGAGAACAAGAATAAGATAGTCTAGTGACAAGTCAGGACTGTTGCTATAAGAACCCCAACTAGAGAACAAGAATAAGATAGTCTAGTGACAAGCCAGGACTGTTGCTATAAGAACCCCAACTAGAGAACAAGAATAAGATAGTCTAGTGACAAGCCAGGACTGTTGCTATAAGAACCCCAACTAGAGAACAAGAATAAGATAGTCTAGTGACAAGCCAGGACTGTTGCTATAAGAACCCCAACTAGAGAACAAGAATAAGATAGTCTAGTGACAAGCCAGGACTGTTGCTATAAGAACCCCAACTAGAGAACAAGAATAAGATAGTCTAGTGACAAGCCAGGACTGTTGCTATAAGAACCCCAACTAGAGAACAAGAATAAGATAGTCTAGTGACAAGCCAGGACTGTTGCTATAAGAACCCCAACTAGAGAACAAGAATAAGATAGTCTAGTGACAAGCCAGGACTGTTGCTATAAGAACCCCAACTAGAGAACAAGAATAAGATAGTCTAGTGACAAGCCAGGACTGTTGCTATAAGAACCCCAACTAGAGAACAAGAATAAGATAGTCTAGTGACAAGCCAGGACTGTTGCTATAAGAACCCCAACTAGAGAACAAGAATAAGATAGTCTAGTGACAAGCCAGGACTGTTGCTATAAGAACCCCAACTAGAGAACAAGAATAAGATAGTCTAGTGACAAGCCAAGACTGTTGCTATAAGAACCCCAACTAGAGAACAAGAATAAGATAGTCTAGTGACAAGCCAGGACTGTTGCTATAAGAACCCCAACTAGAGAACAAGAATAAGATAGTCTAGTGACAAGCCAGGACTGTTGCTATAAGAACCCCAACTAGAGAACAAGAATAAGATAGTCTAGTGACAAGCCAGGACTGTTGCTATAAGAACCCCAACTAGAGAACAAGAATAAGATAGTCTAGTGACAAGCCAGGACTGTTGCTATAAGAACCCCAACTAGAGAACAAGAATAAGATAGTCTAGTGACAAGCCAGGACTGTTGCTATAAGAACCCCAACTAGAGAACAAGAATAAGATAGTCTAGTGACAAGTCAGGACTGTTGCTATAAGAACCCCAACTAGAGAACAAGAATAAGATAGTCTAGTGACAAGCCAGGACTGTTGCTATAAGAACCCCAACTAGAGAACAAGAATAAGATAGTCTAGTGACAAGTCAGGACTGTTGCTATAAGAACCCCAACTAGAGAACAAGAATAAGATAGTCTAGTGACAAGCCAGGACTGTTGCTATAAGAACCCCAACTAGAGAACAAGAATAAGATAGTCTAGTGACAAGCCAGGACTGTTGCTATAAGAACCCCAACTAGAGAACAAGAATAAGATAGTCTAGTGACAAGCCAGGACTGTTGCTATAAGAACCCCAACTAGAGAACAAGAATAAGATAGTCTAGTGACAAGCCAGGACTGTTGCTATAAGAACCCCAACTAGAGAACAAGAATAAGATAGTCTAGTGACAAGTCAGGACTGTTGCTATAAGAACCCCAACTAGAGAACAAGAATAAGATAGTCTAGTGACAAGTCAGGACTGTTGCTACACACAGCCAGATCAGTGGATGCCACGCACACAACACCATATTTCTCGCCTATGTATATTCAATGAGGATTGCGTGTAAATTTTCCGGGTGTTCCTGACCAACTGTAAAGATGTGGGATTAGAATAAGGGTAAACATATGTGGAAGAAGGGAAGGATTTGTGATGGCCGAGGGGGCGTTGACCCCCGAAAAACCTTGCAGGTGTCACTGTAATGAGATTTAATAAAACTGCACAAATAAACGTTATACAGTTAGTTTAAATTGGAATGTTTATTTTAACATTTATATGAAATATATAGAAATTGGAGGCAAAATATTTTAAGTTTTGACGTTCCACCACGAGTGGCGAAACGTTTCCTTTAATAAATGTCCTGAACTGTGTATAAGGGCCTTTTTCCACATCTTGTCGGGTATCACTAGACCATTTATCCAATAACACTGAACATTGAGGAGGTAGATGCGATGGAGATAAAGGATGAGGATGGGCTACAGATGAGGATGGGCTACAGATGAGGATGGGCTACAGATGAGGATGGGCTAGAGATGAGGATGGGCTAGAGATGAGGATAGGCTAGAGATGAGGATGGGCTAGAGATGAGGATGGGCTAGAGATGAGGATGGGCTAGAGATGAGGATGGGCTAGAGATGAGGATGGGCTAGAGATGAGGATGGGCTAGAGATGAGGATGGGCTAGAGATGAGGATGGGCTAGAGATGAGGATGGGCTAGAGATGAGGATGGGCTAGAGATGAGGATGGGCTAGAGATGAGGATATGCTAGAGATGAGGATATGCTAGATATGAGGATGGGCTAGAGATGAGGATGTGCTAGAGATGAGGGTGTGCTAGAGATGAGGATGTGCTAGAGATGAGGATGTGCTAGAGATGAGGATGTGCTAGAGATGAGGATGGGCTAGAGATGATGATGGGCTAGAGATGAGGATGGGTTGAGTAAGATTGAGAAGAAAAAAATCCCGGTAATTGTCTTTACCTTTGTTGAGTTAGCAGGGTTCTAGAACTCCCAGAGCCCGGCCTGACCCAGCATACTCATCCTATAAATACTGACGCATGTTTCACCCATGTAGAGCTGTTTGTGATTTGATAAAATCCATTGTGTGGGCGAAACGTTGTCAGTAAAGAATCACATTATACTGCATGTGTGTTTATATTTCTATTCTGTCGGTATTTTATACCATTTGTTTCCAATAATAGTAAACTTGGGAGAAAGATCTGAAAGAACATTATAATCAACATTACCTAGTTCCTCCGGCCCACTCTCAGGTCACTTACCCCTCAAGGGAGGTTCCTTGACGCTGGTGAGGTGTTCTTGATCTAGGGAATTGGATCTGTGCTCCGGTTCCATGAATTGAACCTGAATACCTTCCATCCCCCTCCCCCCCCTGCAGATGCTCTATACTCCTACTGGTTTAGCGCTCCCCCGTGATTATAATAATCAGGCCACAAAGCTCCTCAACAAACCTCCCACAATTAGTCATATTTTCTTACACCTTTCTCCAACTGCCTCAGGAAATTGAACTTACTTTCTTATGCATATATCTTCTAACACCAACACTTCCAGTACAATATAACTTCCAATCACAGGCTGAGCTCTTCGCCATGAGTAAACATCCATCAGAACTTTCCAACCCACGACCAACTTTCAATACACAATACTTTTAGACTCTTTAGAGAGAGTGAGAGAGTCCTGTATGCAATTGCTGTTAGAAACTATGAGGACAGTTGATTGTGAGGATAGGATGAAGTCAACAAGGTTAACATTAACATTAGAAAAACAATCGGAAACTAGTTATTAATAACACAAAGTAGCAAGGAAATTGCCATGTGATGAAGAGGGTGAGACCAAAGGTTGCACCGCTCTAATAATGAGATTAATAGAGGACTGAGTAGCTGGAAGCACCTAATTGGAATGGGTTAAATGAGTATATAATGATAATTTAACTGACAGTATTAAACAGTCCAAGGCTTCAGGATGTTAATAATAGGGCTCCAGTAAATATTACTTATAAAGAACACATCACTGGAGTGTTAAAAGGTGGAAAACATTCTATCCTGGGGACTTTCAGTACCTCAGGAGTGAAAGTGATGGTACCTTGAAAGGAAGTCATGTGCTTTAACTCTGGTGAAGGTCTCTTGATGCAAGGAATATGAGCTACCCCTCTCTTTCCTTAGATCGAAGCTGATGGTCTCCCATTTTCTGTCGCACTGTACAAACGTAACTGGCTTAGCGCTGGGTTTATACAGTGCTCTTCAGTCAACACATTTAGAACCCCCCTGTGAACCAGTGAGGAAAACTAAATCTAGTACTGACCTAATTAAACAAGGAGAATTGAATGTTTGGAAACAGACTACGAAGACTATTGGAACGAACGTTCACCGTCTCCTATCATCGTTACTCAGTGGAAATTCTAGATGACTACGAGTATTGAAAAGAACGCTACGAGGATATAATCCATGCTGCTCGACACTCAAGGTGGCAAAGATAACTGGGCGGATAGAAAATAAAAAGGAAAGTGTGAGGGATGGGGGGGGTGAGGAATGTATGGACAAGAAAAAGATGTGTAATTTGCATAATTCGTAGACAGTCGAAAGCCCCTTTGATACAGGGCCACACAAGAGGGTAGTCTAAATAACATAGACAGGAAAGTGGTCCTTAAAAATAACTACACTGAATAACAGAGCTGTTGACAATCACAAGTCACACAATGAGAGATGAAGGGATGGAGGAATGCAACATGATCTCTCACCTCTATAATCACTTCTCTCCTTCATATAGGTCAACGACCTTCCTGGAAAGTAAGAAAATTTTCATACAGATTTTGAGAAAGATTCCAAACTATCGCAAAAAATAGGAAAAGAACAACGAGAAAAGATGCAGTCAGACCAGGATAAATGAGACGTGGATAACAGAGAGCAAAATAATCTTAGATTTGGAAATAAGTAGATGGCCAGAACCTTCCAAAGACGATAATTTCAGTCTCAGAAAATATAATTCAGGATTATATGCATGGTATATGAAACATGTGGTATCTGCATGGATCATGCGCCATTTATAGAAGATAAAGTTATTTGGAAAATATCTTTGTGCTCATGAAAAGTATCTTTGTGGTCATGAAAAGTATCTTTGTGGTCATGAAAAGTATCTTTGTGGTCATTGATACGAAAGTGTTAATATATATCTGGGACGCATTGGGAAATCGAACAACGATGGATAGAAGATGAGAGACATAGTCACGATATACAAGACACTAAGGTGCGTTAAAAAGGAAGGGATGTAACACTTAATTGAGACCAATATAAGGAGTTTTTTTTCATTGCAAAGGCAGTGATTATCTAAACCATAGATGGTAAGAAAGTTGTCTATAGAACACGGGAGAGAAGAAAGTAGCGAGTCGACACCACACCCACTGACCCACACCACACCCACTGACCCACACCACACCCACTGACCCACACCACACCCACTGACCCACACCACACCCACTCATCTACACACCCAGTCATCCACTCCATATCCACTCATCCATACCACACCCATTCATCTACATAACGCCCACTCATCTACACCATACCCACTCATCTACACCATACCCACTCATCTACACCATACCCACTCAACCATACCACACCCACTCAACCATACCACACCCACTGACCCACACCACACCCACTCATCTACACACCCATTCATCCACTCCATATCCACTCATCCATACCACACCCACTCACCTACATCACACTCACTCATCTACACCCTACCCACTCATCCATACCACACCCACTCGTCCACACTGCTTTAAACTTCAAAAAATAATTCTATATCCCTCTCAGTAGCACAGAAGAAAGCTAGCTTCAATACTTGAAAGATCTTTAATATCTCTTTTTACATTGAAGTGTAGCTAAAACTCTGTGTTGTCACTCTCTTTATTTCATTATCTTTCTCTTCGTGTCTAGGAAGCGCTGATTCTGGACATATACAGTGAGAGGCGCATCAATTATACAGTCTGTGATAAATCTGGGTGAGGATGCAGGCCAGTGTTATACTCCACAGGGAGATAAATGGTTATCAGTTCTGCAGCTCTGGAGTTTATCTGGAGTTTATCTGGAGAGAGTTCCGGGGGTCAACGCCCCCGCGGCCCGGTCTGTGACCAGGCCTCCTTAGGTCAGTGTCCCAGGATGCGACCCCCACCAGTCGACTAACACCCAGGTACCCATTTTACTGATGGGGAACATAGACAACAGGTGGAAAGAAACACGTCCAATGTTTCTACTCTGGCTGGGAATCGAACCCAGGCCCTCACCGTGTGAAGCGAGAGCGTTAACCACCAGGCCACCAGAGCTCTGGTGTCACTTCTGGAAGAGACGTCAGGTTTACTGCTTTTATCCCATTCCACAACCAAAGTGTTTGGACCACAGTGCCAACACTAACAGCCAGAGTGTTTGGACTACAGTACCAACATTCACAACCAGGATACTAAGTAAGACACATGTGCAACAGTTAGGTATCTTTATTCCGAAACGTTTTGTCTACACAGTAGACTTGCTCAGTCGAATACAGAGGCGGCAGCGGAAGCAGTGATGTAAAGAAGATGCAATCGGTCTTTTTCCCTCGGAGAGGTAGTTTTGAGGTGGTCAGTCCCTCAGTTTAGAATATGAAGCTGAAATCTCAGAATGTATCTTACCTATTATCTTGTCGTTATTATACATCATTATGATTTATATCCACACTGCTAGATACTTCAGTATCTTGGTACAGAGAACAACACATTGCTTGACCACTAATTACGAGTAAGAATGGTTGGATTTGAGAAGAACCTGCCCAGTAGGTTTGCTACACTGCCTCTCAGTTATTTTGTTCCTTCTTGTTTTAGTTGACTCTGCCTCTTCTGACCTCTTCAAGATTTCCTCCGCCTCACTGATGCTGTAGCTTCACGTTGTTTTAGGCTATAGAGAAGAGCTTTTCTCCAGACATAGGGACTGACTACCTCAAATTACTACTTCGAGGATGATGGACTGATTGCATAGTCTCTACATCTCTACTGCTTCCGCTGCTGTCTCTATATTCACTTGAAGAAGCCTACTGTGTAGGCGAGCGTTTCGGAATAGAGATGCATAACTGCTGCACGTGTGTCTTACTTACCAACTTGTCGGTACTCTATACCATTATTATATTTGCAAGCAAAATGTTTGGACCACAATACCATCATTCACAACCAGCATATTTTCGACCATAATGCCAAACATTCTGCTGCCAGAAGGTTCAAACATTGCTCAACCAGAATGTTTGAACAATACCATCATTCACCATCAGTATATCTGAACCATAATACCAACATTCCACAACCAGGGAGTAATATTGTCTATACTCATTTATGACAACACTCTGGTGTAGTCTAATGTATGAATTATGTCAGTAAACCTCGGATCAGTTCCTGGGTAACGCCTTCTTTTCAGTGAAGGACTCTTAATCCTCCAAAATGGAATTTTGGATCGAACCTGAGTATTTCCCATTCCCGATGATGCTGTATGACCCTTAGTTTTAGCTCTTGCCCCTAAATAAAGTACAATATATAAATATAGCCGTAGTCAGTCGTGGTGGAGCCCCTGCCTGTCGCTGTTCAGTTCCAGTGTACGGAATTAAATGCAGTAATACGAGAAGGCCATCAACTTTAAGGTCGTGTTTAACGCAGCTCAGTGCCCTGGAGTGCGAAATTAACAAGTGTATTATATTCAGCATAGATTTTGCTTCTGAGATTGACAATGGAAATTAATTTGAAATGTAACACACTTCGAATTATTTCAGATTTTTATTATCGGGAGCGTGAATACGAAGTTCTCTTCAATTTTCTGCTTCACAGCTGAATTTTAATAGTGTCCCCTCAAGCATCAGAGAGACGCGGTGCTGTTTACAGGGCTAAGCAAAACAGAAACCACAGTCATCAGGGTAACGTTAAAAGATGGCCGTGGAGTGAGTGGGACTGCAAATATTTACATATAAATGGTGGTGGAATGGGGTAAGACTGGAATAATACACAAATAATCCGAGCATAGGAGAGAGGAGAAGCTTACGATAACAAACCATACCACGGGCGGGGATACAACCCGCGATCAGAGAGTCATAAAACTCCAGACCGACGCGTTAGCCAGCTGGCCAGCTGGTCCAGTGGCTAACGGGTTCTATCCGCACCCGTGGTATGGTTCGTCGTCGTAAGCTTCTCCTCTCTCCTAAGCTCGGGTTATTTGTGTATTGTTCCAGTCACGGTATTGTACCTTTAGGTTATTTATCTGTAAGACTGGTATGCTGGCGTAATTGTCTTTGGTAAGCATCACCAGAACCATCGTCTCCTAAGTTATTGTCTCTCGCACCTCCTTTCAGGTGGTAATATTTAGTCTGTCCTTGATCATGATCATGTGACTTGATAATCAACCAATGAGACATTTGCCTTTCATCACAGTTCATGGGTTGTCTGCCATTCTTCAGCTGCTAATGAACCCTAACTAGTTCACCACTTCCCACTGATTAAAAGAATAGAAAAAGTGGTTTGCTAATTCTTACAGCAATAATCACAAGCAACGACCTCAAGAGAACCAAGTAATGCCTATATGTGAGTAGCAAGGCTAGCATAATGCGAGGCTTCATAGATACAAACCTCGAGCACAAAACAGCACCCACCGAACTGACATTCTATAATACAAATGTTAGACCTCGTTTTGAATATTCCGATTTCGTTCTCCATATTACATAAATGAGAGGGGTAAATTAGAGAGGGTACTGAGAAGAGCTGCAAAAGGAGCAACATCACTCAAACTTTACGAAGAAAGACTAAGTACTCCACCTTTAGTTTTACTCTAAGAAAACGGAGACTATGAAATCTCTTTCAGACCTTTGAGATATTGAATGGCTTTTATGCTCTCTCACAGAATGTGCTCAGACAGTCCATAACTTGAAACAATGGAGTGAAAACTGAGAGGCAGAAGATGCAACATGAATATATGAAAGGTTTTAGCGAGCAGAATTATAGCAAAATGTAATAAACTAATGGCTATTGCTGAAAGCGCAAAAAACAAAGTCATTTAAGAACCAGCTGGATAGGTAACTGGAATGTATAGATTCCAAAAGATAAATCGTGACATATGCTGTATAGCCCTTGTGGTTTAGCATTTCTATTTGATTATAATGGTGCCATACTAGTTGGAATTGCCTAAGCCTTCACGACTACATGTTCAGTATACATCTATCGGGCAAAACTGCTCGAGCAGCCAGATTTTTTGTATATCAGAAAACGTGATAACAGATTATAGTAACCGGTAAGTGGCCAGGTAAAGTAGCGAGTGTCCACTCGCTACTTTACCTGGCCACTGACCAAGCCAATTCTTAACTCTCACTTCCCGGTGCACTCTGTCATATACATCCAATAGATGGGGTAAACTGATTTCAGCATATTCCTGATGTGTGTTCAATGACTGCATCAGGACGATCAGCTGAAAACGAGGCAATAGTAACGGTAGTAATAGTAACTGTAGAGAGATATGATAGTCATATCACAAGTATTATTATTATTATTAACACACTGGCCGATTCCCACCAAGGCAGGGTGGCCCGAAAAAGAAAAACTTTCACCATCATTCACTCCATCACTGTCTTGCCAGAAGGGTGATTTACACTACAGTTTTTAAACTGCAACATTAACACCCCTCCTTCAGAGTGCAGGCACTGTACTTCCCATCTCCAGGACTCAAGTCCGGCCTGCCAGTTTCCCTTAATCCCTTCATAAATGTTACTTTGCTCAAACTCCAACAGCACGTCAAGTATTAAAAACCATTTGTCTCCATTCACTCCTATCAAACACGCTCACGCATGCCCGCTGGAAGTCCAAGCCCCTCGCACACAAAACCTCCTTTACCCCCTCCCTCCAACTTTTCCTAGGCCGACCCTTAACCCGCCTTCCTTCTGCTACAGACTGATACACTCTTGAAGTCATTCTGTTTCGCTCCATTCTCTCTACATGTCCGAACCACCTCAACAACCCTTACTCAGCCCTCTGGACAACAGTTTTGGCAATCCCGCACCTCCTCCTAACTTCCAAACTACGAATTCTCTGCATTATATTCACACCACACATTGCCCTCAGATATGACATCTCCACTGCCTCCAGCCTTCTCCTCGCTGCAACATTCATCACCCATGCTTCACACCCATACAGGAGCGTTGGTAAAACTATACTCTCATACATTTCCCTTTTTGCTTCCAAGGACAAAGTTCTTTGCCTCCACAGACTCCTAAGTGCACCGCTCACCCTTTTCCCCTCATCAGTTCTATGATTTACCTCATCTTTCATAGACCCATCCGCTGACACGTCCACTCCCAAATATCTGAATACATTCACCTCCTCCATACTCTCTCCCTCCAATCTGATATCCAATCTTTCATCACCTAATCTTTTTGTTATCCTCATAACCTTACTCTTTCCTGTATTCACTTTCAATTTTCTTCTTTTACATACCCTACCAAATTCATCCACCAATCTCTGCAACTTCTCTTCAGAATCTCCCAAGAGCACAGTGTCATCAGCAAAGAGCAACTGTGACAACTCCCACTTTATGTGTGATTCTTTATCTTTTAACTCCACGCCTCTTGCCAAGACCCTCGCATTTACTTCTCTTACAACCCCATCTATAAATATATTAAACAACCACAGTGACACCACACATCCTTGTCTAAGGCCTACATTTACTGGGAAATAATCTCCCTCTTTCCTACATACTCTAACTTGAGCCTCACTATCCTCGTATAAGTACAAATATGGTAAACATAGCTCTATTTCAGTGGAGTAACTCGAGTACTTGAAGACAGAAACAGTTCCCAGTAGAGATAGATGAAACCCACCTCCTCAATCCAGTTCCATTTCTTCTGTAAATTTCCAAGTCATTTTTCCGACATGTTATGGTACGGTATATATTACCCTTTGTTTCCGTAGCAGAGTGTGAAGGATGGGGAGAGAACCTTCATTTTTTTTCCTTGGCGCTTACGTATAGAAAATTCAAGATAGCCCTCAATGAAGTTTGTTCCCTCAGTCTTGTCCCACACTTTGTGTTCCCTCAGTCTGGTCCCACACCTTGTGTTCCATCAGTCTTGTCCCACACCTTGTATTCCATTAGTCTTGTCCCACACCTTGTGTTCTCTCAGTCTGGTCCCACACCTTGTGTTCCATCAGTCTGGTCCCACACCTTGTGTTCCATTAGTCTTGTCCCACACCTTGTGTTCCATTAGTCTTGTCCCACGCCTTGTGTTCCCTCAGTCTGGTCCCATACCTTGTGTTCCCTTGTCCTCTTGTGATAGACAAAGTGACAGACACTCACGTTATTTTCCTGATATATATATATATATATATATATATATATATATATATATATATATATATATATATATTTATATATATATATATAAATATTATATATATATAAGGAGGGGTGTTAATGTTGCAGTTTAAAAACTGTAGTGTAAAGCACCCTTCTGGCAAGACAGTGATGGAGTGAATGATGGTGAAAGTTTTTCTTTTTCGGGCCACCCTGCCTTGGTGGGAATCGGCCAGTGTGATAATAATAAAAAATAATATATATATATTGATATATATATATATATATATATATATATATATATATATATATATATATATATATATATATATATATATGTCGTGCCGAATATGTAAAACTGGTCAATTAGCAAGAAATCATTTAAAATTAAGTCCTTTCTAAAATTTTCTCTTATACGTTTAAAGATATATATTTTTCATTAATGTTGATGTAAAAAAATATAATTTTGCACCAAAAGAAACTTAGAAAACTTACCTAACCTTATTATAACAAGCGCAATTTATTTTACCCTAACCCAACTAAATATATTTTAGAATTGTTTACAGTAATTTAATTCTAAATAAACACAGTGAAATATATTTTTTTTGTTAGGTTCAGAATGATTTTGGCGAAATTATTGCATACACAAATTTTCACTTGTCCTATATGGCAAGATGAGCGTTGCTATTTAAGCCAAGATCGCAAGTTCTGCCTATTCGGCACGACATATATATATATATGTCGTGCCGAATATGTAAAACTTGCTATCTTGGCTTAAATAGAAACGGTCGTTTTGCCATATAGGACAAGTGAAAATTTGTGTATGCAATAATTTCACAAAAATCATTCTGAACCTAACGAAAAAAATATATTTCGTTGTGTTTGTTTAGTATCAAATTATTGTAAACGTATCTAAAATATATTTAGTTGCATTAGACTAAAATAAATTGCGCTTGCTATAATAAGGTAAGGAAAGATTTCTAAGATTCTTTTGGTACAAAATTATAAATTTTTACACTAACATTAATGAAATAAATATATCTTTAAACGTATAAGAGAAATTTTTAGAAAGGACTTAATTTTAAATGAGTTCTTGCTAATTGACCAGTTTTACATATTCGGCGGGCGCGCACACACACACACACACACACACACACACATATATTATATATATATATATATATATATATATATATATATATATATATATATATATATATATATATATATATATATAATTTTCAACAAGTCGGCCGTCTCCCACCGAGGCAGGGAGACCCAAAAAAGAAAGAAAATCCCCAAAAAGAAAATACTTTCATCATTCAACACTTTCACCTCACTCACACATAATCACTGTTTTTGCAGAGGTGCTCAGAACACAACAGTTTAGAAGCATATACGTATAAAGATACACAACATATCCCTCCAAACTGCCAATATCCCAAACCCCTCCTTTAAAGTGCAGGCATATTACTTCCCATTTCCAGGACTCAAGTCCGACTATATGAAAATAACCGGTTTCCCTGAATCCCTTCACTAAATATTACCCTGCTCACACTCCAACAGATCGTCAGGTCCCAAGTACCATTCGTCTCCATTCACTCCTATCTAACACAGTTAAACATATTCATTATTTTCAACAGCTGGATCACTATATCATATTTTATGATTATTGCGATGATCGTAGCGGATTTAACACTTAATTATAATAATAGTAATTATAATGTTCTAGTGTGTATTATAATTGTTCTTTTGCGAGTTCGTAACAGAGGTGGGATGCCAACAATGTGGCTGGTCTTACCTCCTTCAGCTTCTTTGCTTAGTTTTTCCACACTCGTGATAATTGGCTAATGGCCAGGTGGTGGTGTGGCCACCGTATCTTACAGCTGTAATGTTTGGTACTTAAATCTCCTGTATGATGTTTGTGTGGCTGAACGACGTTACTGTTTTGTTTCGCTTGCTTACAAAGTATTTTAGAAACTTTTTGCCTCAGGGTCCCTTAATATGCTTCTCCAGATGTTGAAGTTTGTTTTGCAAGAAAGGTATACAGTACCGACAAGTTGAAAAATTTAGACACATTGGCTCCAACTTCATCCTGTTCCCTACTTGTATGTCTCATAACAATAAAAATGCTTTCAAATGAGCTGATGTAGGTAACAGCTCTTAGCTTGCCAATAAAGTTAGGAATCCTTAACCTGTAAATAGCTTGTCAATAAAGTTAGGGATCCTTAACCTTGTCAAACCCTGCGTAAAAAAAAAAAAAAAAAAAAAAAAACTTCTGGTTATCTTTATTGTTGACGTTTCGCCATCCAGTGACTTTATCAATACAGATTCTAGGATATAACTAAAAGACAGAACTGTATACAAAAGATGAGGTAATTAGTCTCTCAGCCTTGGAGCTGGTGTGGTGAGCACCGTGGACGTAGAGATTCTGGAGCACAGGGAAGGAGACTGGCGCTTATTTAGGCGTCAGTGGACAGGGACGTGTAGCAGACAAGGACACAGTCACTGGTAGGCGGGATTCCCCAGTGGAAGTAGGTCCTTCCCAAAGGGATGTGGTTAGTTTACTCTTCGTGATCGGAGATGCTGCTGTCACCTCTTGTCTGGGCTTTTCTTCGTATCTGAGTTCCCTTGTAGTTTTGTTACTCTTTACAAACTCTGGTATTGAGTCAGAAGTGTGTATTTGAGATGTATTCAGATGTTTTGATAGTTGCAGGATTATTCTGTTTTGATAGCTTTACGTCCCAAGCATTGCTTTATGTTCTTAACGTAATTTTTCATTATCTGTGCACTATCACTGAGTTGATAGGAATTATACTGCTTGGCATTGTAATTAAGACTTAATTGTGGTATTGGGACTTTGTTTGTCCACCTTAGTGTGTTTGATAGTCTACTTCTGTGTAAATTTTACCTTTGTATCAAGAGTTGGCTACTGTTTCACAATGTTTAGGGTGTCATTAATGTTGGAATCACGTCAGTGTCCAAAGAGTGAATAATCATATCACACATTAATTGTATGTAATATACTGCACAAACATTAAATTGTTGTGTTACTTGAGATTAGAGTAAGATCATTGTGTTTTCATTAGTGATTTATGTAATGAGAAAACAACTAATTACTTTAAGAATCAAAATAATTTTAAATAATTTGTTGATATTTGACTTCACACCTTAAATATTTTGTTTGTCTATAATAAGAGATTCAGGTTTGGTTTTTCTTTGGTAAAACCATATAAAATTAAATATTTTGACCTGCATACAGGTAAGTATGAGAAGAAACGTTTTCTTTTCTTTTTGTACTAAGACTGTGAATCGTAACATTTCTCGTCGTGATTCTTAAGGTTCGAGTGCTCCTGGACACCAGGTACCATAGCATTCATGTACCAACAACTGTAGTTACCAGCTGGTAGTCACATGTGTAGGGTCATGTCGTGGGAAGTGGTGAATTTTGAAGTCCAATCACTGATTCCTTTTCCTCTCCAAGTATTGAATTTAGATTCAATACTTGAATCTAAATTTAATAAACTTAATCCCGTCAACATGGCTACTACTCCCCCAGCTCTATTATATTTGTTTTACATAATATTTCTATCGTAAAATATTGCATCAGATATTGTAGGTAATATTTATATTTCTAGTATTGTAATATATCTAGTCGTAATTTAACTTTCCTTGTATGTATCTTCATTTTTTTTTGGTGAATTTTCATCTGCTTTTGTGTCAAAACGTTGATTTTTGATAGATATACTGTAGAAAATTGGCTCTATGGGTAAAAAATATAAGGCTGGAGGCAAAAGCTTTCGCTTCACACGGTGAGGGTCCGGGTTCGATTCCCAACAAGTATAGAAACATTGGACGTGTTTCCTTACACCGGTTGTCTATATTCACCCATCAGTAAAATGGGTACCTGGGTGTTAGTCGACTGGTGTGGGTCGCATCCTGAGACGAAACTGACCTAATTTGCCCTTAATACCCTGCATAACAATCGGCTTTCTATCATTAGTGTATCATTGATGTCATCTACGCCTGGATACCTTGTACATGTACTTGTAGAAATAAAGATATTACCAATATTATGAAAGATGAGGTGAATCATAGAATTGATGAGGGGAAAAGAGTGAGTGGTGCACTTAGGAGTCTGTGGAGACAAAGAACTTTGTCCTTGGAGGCAAAGAGGGGAATGTATGAGAGTATAGTTTTACCAACGCTCTTATATAGGTGTGAAGCGTGGGTGATGAATGTTGCAGCGAGGAGAAGGCTGGAGGCAGTGGAGATGTCATGTCTGAGGGCAATGTGTGGTGTGAATATAATGCAGAGAATTCGTAGTTTGGAAGTTAGGAGGAGGTGCGGGATTACCAAAACTGTTGTCCAGAGGGCTGAGGAAGGGTTGTTGAGGTGGTTCGGACATGTAGAGAGAATGGAGAAAAACAGAATGACTTCAAGAGTGTATCAGTCTGTAGTGGAAGGAAGGCGGGGTAGGGGTCGGCCTAGGAAAGGTTGGAGGGAGGGGGTGAAGGAGGTTTTGTGTGCGAGGGGCTTGGCCTTCCAGCAGGCATGCGTGAGCGTGTTTGATAGGAGTGAATGGAGACAAATGGTTTTTAATACTCGACGTGCTGTTGGAGTGTGAGCAAAGTAACATTTATGAAGGGGTTCAGGGAAACCGGCAGGCCGGACTTGAGTCCTGGAGATGGGAAGTATAGTGCCTGCACTCTGAAGGAGGGGTGTTAATGTTGTAGTTTAAAAACTGTAGTGTAAAGCACCCTTCTGGCAAGACAGTGATGGAGTGAATGATGGTGAAAGTTTTTCTTTTCGGGCCACCCTGCCTTGGTGGGAATCGGCCAATGTGTTAATAAAATAATATTTATTATTAAGTTTTGTGACAGCAATGAAAGGTGAAGGAGGAAGTATTGCAAAAATCCTTAGTAGATTGCATTAGATCAGAGGTGGGTTTGTTGGGTTGGAGGAGGATTTACAACACGTTGCATGGGGCTGGTGTGTTGCAGCTGAAGGTGAGGGGAAGGAATGAGCTTTAGTCTAGGGTGTTAGAGGCTTGGCTTTGTTTAGCTATGAAGGGGAAGGATGGGGGTAGGGAAGTCTTCTTTATTCCCTGGGTCGTGTCACTCTTCCCTTCCTCTTGTAAATTTATTTTGTCTCTGCTGTTATTGTCTTTGGTATGGCTTAATCCTCGCGTCTGTATCCATGTGTTTCATGAGAAATAATATTCATTACTCAGCTTTTGTTCCATGGTATTGTTATACTGAAAGACAACCTTAACATTAAATACTCAAGTATTTAACAAATTCTCAAGTTTATACTCGGTATTAGATTTAATCTTGCAGAATTTTTTTTAGCTGTATGATAAGCTTTATCAATAAATATTCCTCTCATTTTGATGCAAGCCTCAGAGTATACTGTATGTCAGGGTCATGTCTCCTTAAGTCACATTTCTATTGTAGTAGTTATGCTGTGTTTTCGTAGGTGATCACCATAATTTAGCTTCTTCTCTTTCTGGTGGTAAACTTCTGCACACTGGAAAGTTTTCGAATGTATAAGTTAGTGTAAGAGTCCTGGTGGTTCTCCTTACTCTGTCATCACACACAAATATGTAATGGAGCAATTTTAGAAGTGTTTCGTTGGTCTAGTAACATCATCTTTTGTTTATGCAGTGAATCTTTTGCTGATTTTATCAGATACAATTAACAACGTTGTTTATATATATATGTCGTGCCGAGTAGGCAGAACTTGCGATCTTGGCTTAAATAGCAACGTTCATCTTGCCACATAGGACAAGTGAAAATTTGTGTATGCAATAATTTCGCCAAAATCATTCTGAACCTAACGAAAAAAATTTATTTCATTGTGTTTGTTTAGTATTAAATTATTGTAAACAAATCTAAAATATATTTAGTTGGGTTAGGCTAAAATAAATTGATCTTGTTATAATAAGGTTAGGTAAGTTTTCTAAGATTCTTTTGATGCAAAATTAAAATTTTTTACCATAACATTAATGAAAAAAATATATCTTTAAACGTATAAGAGAAAATTTTAGAAAGGACTTAATTTTAAATGAGTTCTTGCTAATTGACCAGTTTTACGTATTCGGCACGACATATATATATATATATATATATATATATATATATATATATATATATATATATATATATATATATATATATATATATATATATATATATATATAAATATATATATATATATATATATATATATATATATATATATATATATATATATATATACACACACACAAACATTGTCTCTAAGTTTACAGCACGAATCGAACCTGCAAACTCTGTATCAGAGTACACAGTATTTTACCATGGAGCCAGACCCATGATAGTATGCTCACCAAGCCGGAGCTAGACAATGCTTCCCCATTCCCCTGGGCACCAGGCTTGTTTTCAAAGTTATTTCATCAAATCATGCGACATGCAGTAGACAACGATACAGATTTGAAATGCTTGTTGTACGTGTTGTGATATCCAAGACAGACTCTGACGCTAATGTCCTGGCTGCTTTCCAGCCACCGTTATTTCATTGAAAGAATGAAAAGGCACAACACCGTGACTGGAAGAATGCACAAATAACCCGCACGTAGACGGAACTTATGACGACCTTTCGGTCATAAATGAACCATTAACTGGTCACATTAAGCTCTGAAAGTTCGTTACTAAAGTCAATATTATTTATTTCCTAGGGAGACTATTTTATTTTTCTAATTTCCAATATTTTTCTGACTTTTATTATTCTAAATTGGATCCTTGAAGAATTTTTATATCGATTTTTCTTGTCATTCTTGAGTCTCTGGGGAGAGGAGTTTGTATGAGGAACGATGTTAAGAATCTTTGGTTTAATTAAAGACTCTTTCAAATCATCTTTTTAAAATGCTTTATCAATATTTAAAATTTTCCAAAATATTAATATTGAACGCCCCTCACCCACTCTTCTGGAGAGGCTTAAAGGCAGTTCTGGCAACACTAATGACGACGGAGAAAAGTGTAGCATGGCAAGTAGCAGGGCAAGTAGCAGGGCAAGTAGCAGGGCAAGTAGCAGGGCAAGTAGCAGGTCAAGTAGCAGGGCAAGTAGCAGGGCAAGTAGCATGGCAAGTAGCGGAGCAAGTAGCATGGCAAGTAGCGGAGCAAGTAGCAGGGCAAGTAGCGGAGCAAGTAGCAGGGCAAGTAGCGGAGCAAGTAGCGGAGCAAGTAGCAGGGCAAGTAGCGGAGCAAGTAGCAGGGCAAGTAGCAGGGCAAGTAGCAGGGCAAGTAGCAGGGCAAGTAGCAGGGCAAGTAGCAGGGCAAGTAGCACAGCAAAGAGCAGAGCTAGTAGAGCATGATATAATAACACTGTAGCAAAAAACTACGGTACGGATGGAGTAAGAACCCATGGGAAGTGACTCATAAAACTTCAGGCCGTGCGTTCTAATCCCTCCTGTACCGTGGTTAGGTAGACTGAAATTTATTTACCGTGGTTTAACAAAAATCAGGATTTCACACTACAGTATTTTACCCCCCAAAAATGTGCACATGTACACCTATAAGCTTCGTTTTCACTTTCCTGGTTGCTTGAATCTACGCCAGTGAGAACTGGAAGTTACCGTAGAAATTCCAGAATGACTTGCGAAATCTTAATAACACTACTGCAAACAAATCCCTGAACGGGTGGAGTTTGAGCTCATGGCAAATGATTCCTAAAATGAACAGGCCAGAGCGTTAACCACTGGGCCAGTTGGCTATGATATAATTGGCATGGGTTCAAAACCCCACCCGTTGCCTGATTCATTCCAGGATACCGTGAATGGGTTCAACAACTCTGATCATTGGTTATCTGCGCATGACAAGGCTTCCAAGAATGTAGTCCTCGTTACCGAACACATTCGTTAAAAATTTGAAGCTGATCGGATGAGACCTTAAGTTACCAGCGAAAAAAAAAATAAAAAAAAATATAGGAAGGAAAAATTCTGGCCCTCACTTAAATGTCTTCATTCGTGATTACCAAAAAGTATTTTCTTACTACGAAGTTAATATTCAACACTAAGTACTAATGTACTTACATTTACTCTTAATTTTGCTTAAATAAGAATAATATATAGAAGGCATCAAATATAGAAAAAATAAAGGAAATGCAATATACTTATTTTAATTAAAATTTTATTAAACAAGGCAAGACTAAAATTTCTGAATATGCTACCGATTGTTTTTACTGTCAACACTGGTAATGTAATTAAATAATCTCAAACAGGTCTTGATAGAACTTAGCTAACACGATGACGTAATTTACGACACCTATAAGTGAGGTCGACATCATCACGAAAGAGGAGTGTTTAGGCGAGTACCAATAAGTGCGTCTGTTTAACTCAAAATAGCCTAACCTAACCTAACCTAATCTAATCTAACCTAACCTAACCTAACCTAATCGAATCTAACCTAACCTAACCTAATCTAACCTAGCCTACCCCAGCCCAACCTAACCTAGCACTGCCTAACCTATATCTTAGCCTAACGTAGCCTAGCCTAACCTGCCTATACTAAAGTAACCCTAACTTAGCTTAACCTAAACAAGCTAAACTAACCGAGAAATTTGCTCCGTACCGAACGTGAGAAAGAGACTACTGGAGTTAAGAGGATAGGTAAGCCCTGCTTTTCCCACTCCCCCATTTTAACTCGTCTCACACACAACCCCCTCCCCCCTTCATCCCTATTCACCTTCACATTTCACTTTTCGTATATTCTCTCCTGCAGTGCTGTATGACCCTTTGGAATTTAGCGCTTCATTAAATTATTTCCTTTCCTCTTCTGCAGCAAAGAAATCAAGAGTAATTTTTTTACGTTAATTTTGCTCAAGATATAAACAAGGGCTATAGTTTATACAATATAATGTATTGTTAATTTTTCGCACTTGGAAACTGGTTTTGTGGAAAATTGCATTTATCTGAATTCATAATTATGTACATAACAGTAAATGAACAAAGATAATTATTATTTATCAGTTAGACAATTAGGAATTTGGGACACCTAGGTCGCAAAAATGTCCCCCTTCGATACCTACCACTGTCATATCCACAAGTTGCTCTGGACCTATTAATTACAAATGAAATATGTCTCACCAGGAATTCTGGTAAATAAAATTTGGTGGACTGTATATTAAATTAATAAAGAATTATATATATATACACATTTACATAACAGAAAGAGAATATCTTAATATCACTCGCCAATTTGACTGGAGATTAAGGTGTATCATACTCAGAAAACCTCACTAACTAAATTTATGAAAATACTGGCCAGAATTATAACATAAATCTAAATAGCTTATCTGAGGTTCCTGGAGCTGTCTTGTCCAGTCGCCTGATATCTCAAGTTATGCAGGAATACACATCCAACAATTTCGACTCCTATTTGAGAGGTGTCAACCCAATTTTACCTCTAGAGCACGAAAATTCTTCCCATTATTCACTAATGTCTGTTACTCAATTCAAACAAACATGGCGAGTCCCTTCTGCGCAGGCGCAGGCTCAGTTTCCCATTTTCCAGTAACATAATTTTTATTAAATACAATATAGGCCATCTATTTACCTATAAATTACCGTATTTCCGAAAAAAATATACAGTATTTTCCACAGGTTTTAACAGTAATCCAAACACTTGAACCATCCTTCGACAGCACTTGACAGACCAGTCAAGTGTCAGCCAAAAATAAAAAACACAATGGCACAATACCGTGACTGGAACACTACACACAATGAAGCTTAATTACGTTTCGGTCTGACTTAGACCATTTTCAAATCACGTCTCATCTATGTGCTGTGTGTGCGGGATATTTGTGTACAGATGTAAGGCGTCGTATTTATATTTTATATGATTACCCCGGTGCAGCTACCATATGCATAACTGATGTCAGTAGCAGTGTTGTGTTGGCAGCTGCATTTTTGGCACTAACAGTGGTTCCAGGAACAACAGTAGTGGCAGTGGTGTTTGAAACTGTTATAACACCAACAGGTCTAACGGAATTAGTTGGGTCAAATCCGTTGTGGCAGTATTAGAGCTGGTGGTAAAAGCAGCAATGATGATATTAACAGCACTGGTGATTGTATCAGCACCGGTGGTAATAGCACTGGTGGTAGTAGCGCCACTAGAAGTATCAGCACTGGTGGTAGTAGCAGCACTGGAGGTAGTATCAGCACTGGTAGTATCAGCATTGTTGATAGCAACACTAGTGGTAGTATCAACGCTGGTGGTTTTATCACCACTGGTGGTAGTATCAGCACTGGCGGTAGTATCAGCACTGGCGGTAGTATCAGCACTGGTGGTAGTATCAGCACTGGTGATAGTATCAGCACTAGCACTAGTGATATCAGCACTGGTGGTAGTATCAGCACTGGTGGTAGTATCAGCACTAGCACTGGTGGTAGTATCAGCACTAGCACTGGTGATAGTATCAGCACTCATGGTAGTATCAGCACTGGTGGTAGTACAAGAACTTGTAGTAGTATTAACGTCAATGGTGGTAGCAGCACTGGTGGTAGTATCAGCATTGGTGGTAGTATCAGCACTAGTGGTAGTATCAGCATTAGTGGTAGTAGCAGCACTGGTGGTATTATCAGCACTCGTAGTATCAGCACTCGTAGTATCAGCACTGGTGGTAGTATCCACACTAGTGGTAGTATCAGCATTGGTGGTAGTATCAGCATTGGTAGTAGTAGCAGCACTGGTGGTAGTATCAGAACTAGTGGTATCAGCACTAGTGGTAGCATCAGCACTAGTGGCAGCGGCACTGGTGTTAGTAGCAGCATTGGTGGTAGTAGCAGCATTAGTAGTGTCAGCACTGTTGGTAGTATCAGCACTAATGGTAGTAGCATTGATGGTAGTATCAACATTTGTGGTAGTAGCAGCATTGGTGGTAGTAGCAGCACTAGTAGTATCAGCACTGGTAATAGTAGCAGCATTGGTGGTAGTAGCAGCAGTAGTAGATAAATCGACAGTGGTGGAAGTAGCAGCAACCGTTGTACCAAAACCATGTGAAGACAGCAGTAACAACAGTTACAACAGCAACAATAATAGTGCCAGCAATATTAAAGGTAGTAGTAACAGTGGTGATAATAGCAACAGTGACAACAGTAGCAACAGTGTGTCAGTAACAGTGACAGCAGTAGCAACAATGGTGTCAGCAACACTGGGGAAAGACACTTTAGTGGCAGTAGTAATGGTGGTAATTGGCAGCATGTTTACAGCACTAGTGGTGACATCAACGGCAGGGGTTGCAATAATTATAAAAACAATGGTGGAAAATGCAACAATGTCAGAAACTTTGGTGGTAGCAACAGTGGTGGCAGCTCTAACAGTACGGGGCAGCGACTGTGGTATCAGCAAGAGTGGTGTCAGCGACTGTGGTGTCAGCAAGAGTGGTGTTAGCAAGAGTGGTG
>NC_091349.1:25212878-25277601 GCF_038502225.1 Cherax quadricarinatus | reverse complement strand
TCAGTCTGGAGAAGAGCATTGTTCCATGGTATGAAACAATATTGTTTCATACTTGTTACTTGATGCCAGCAGGTCCCTCTCTTGCCTCACCTCCTTAGTTCCATTACTACTACTACTACTACTACTACCACCTCTACCCACGCGTCACCTCACCTGACTCCTGCCACTATATATATAAATGTTTTCTTAGTTTTCTCTGTATTAGGACTGAAGAAGCCACTCGTGGCGAAACGTTTCCTTTAATAAATGTCCTGAACTGTACATAAGTGTCTTTTTCCACATTTTTTGTTATAATAAAGTTGGTAGAATTACCGACAATATGTAAAGTAAAAGGACACAAGTGCAACTAATGTGACATTTATTGTGGCAACGTTTCGCTCTCCAGGAGCTTTATCAAGCCATTACAAACAATACATGGACACAGAGGGTATATAAAGGCTCAGAGTGAGGTGTAATACTAGTGAGGTACCATTTCGATGTTCACTAGTGGTACGAATGTACGAATTAATTGCTCTACCATATTGTATTACTTTTGTCACTACAACTACTACTACTACTACTACTACCACTAGTGAACATCGAAATGGTACCTCACTAGTATTACACCTCACTCTGAGCCTTTATATACCCTCTGTGTCCATGTATTGTTTGTAATGGCTTGATAAATCTCCTGGAGAGCGAAACGTTGCCACAATAAATGTCACATTAGTTGCACTTGTGTCCTTTTACTTTACACATTTTTTGTTGTGTACGAATGGTATATAATACCGACAAGATGAGATTAAGACACATGTGCAACATCTGGGTATCTTTATTGTAGACGTTTCGCCATCCAGTGGCTTTATCAATACAAATTCTAGGACATAACTTGAAGACAGTAGAACTATGTACAGAAGATGAGGTAATCAGTCCCTCAACCTAGGAGTAGGTGCAAACAGCACCATAGTCGTGGAGATTCTGAAGCAGAAGAAAGAATCCTGGCGCTTATATAGTAACGTCAGGTGAAGCAGACGAGGGCAAATTCACTGGTAGGCGGGATTCCCCAGTGGAAGTAGGTCCTTCCCAAAGAGATGGGTTAGTTGTAGTAGTAGTTGTCATAGTCATGAAGGTTATGTACATGTCCTCAGAATTAAGATTCCATGATGTTGCAGTGTCTGACAAGTTGTGTACGAATGGTATATAATACCGACAAGATGAGAGTAAGACACATGTGCAACATCTGGGTATCTTTATTGTAGACGTTTCGCCATCCAGTGGCTTTATCAATACAGATTCTAGGACATAACTTGAAGACAGTAGAACTATGTACAGAAGATGAGGTAATCAGTCCCTCAACCTAGCAGTAGGTGCGAAGAGCACCATAGTCGTGGAGATTCTCCACGACTACGGTGCTCTTCACACCAACTCCAAAGTTGAGGGACTAATTACCTCATCTTCTGTATATAGTTCTACTGTCTTCAAGTTATGTCCTAGAATTTGTATTGATAAAGCCACTGGATGGCGAAATGTCTACAATAAAGATACCCAGATGTTGCCCGTGTGTCTAATTTTCATCATAAGAAACAAGCAAGATAAACAAAATGATCTAAGAAAAATGGAAATAAACTGAAAAAGAAGAGGAAAAATCACACCTGTGGAAAACAATGTTGTTAATTATTAGTAATCAAATCTTAAGAAATGTATTAATGCATCATGAAATTAAAGATAAAAAATGGACAGTATGGAACAAGTAACTAAGTAATAATGCTAAAGGAATATGACTACAACATTAATTGCAATAAATCAAACAGAAGCAACAAGAAAAATAATCAAAATACACTGGCGCTGTACACTAAATGTAAATAGAAAAAAACACTTAAGTGCTGGTAATTCTCCTTCTACATATACCCAGAGAAAACAGTGTTTAAATAACACCAGGAAAAATGATGGAGTTTACAAAGCTCTGTGGTAATAAACCATAGCACAGGCGGGGATGGAACTCTCTGATCGTGGGTTCTATCCCCGCCTGAGGTATGGTTTGTTTGCAATCGTGTCATTACGATTTCGTGAGTCACTCTGTGGTAATGTCACTTAACTCAGTAGGTTATACCGAGAATATGTACCTAGGCACTACTCTAGGCATTAAGTATCACTGGGAATACTAGTTTAAGAGTGCTCAATAAATTAGACACATGTGCAACTCTTGGGTATCTTTATTGAGGAAACGTTTCGCCACACAGTGACTTCATCAGTCCATACAAAGGAGAATCTTGAAGAACAGGAGGAGAATGAGGTAATCAGTCCCTCAACCTTGAGTCGATGTGGTCAGTCCATCAATCTTGAAGATTGCTCAACCACAACACAAGAGTAACTCTCTCTGTAGTAGTCTCAAAACTTCATAGACAAAGAATAAAATAACACTATACACAGTACTACGCTTTTCCATACTCAACCCTCATGGGATGTTCCTGGAAGCCAGTGAGGTGGCTCTGGGTCAAAGGAATTGGACCTGCTCTCCTCTTCTTTGGATAAATCATGACGCCCTACCATTCCCCAGGCGCTGGAAAACTCCCAGCAGTTTAATGCCGCCCCTAAACCTAACTTTCCCCTGATATACAAAGCATGAGACAGTGATGAGGAAGAGGGAAAAATTATTATTTTTCTCCGTTCTTTTCGTTGTTCTCCATCCCAAACAATCACCTAAACAAAACAAAGAAACGCTATGTTAGATTTACTTCTCACTGCAATAAATTATGTAGCAACCAAGTGCTGGTTAGTAAATGAGCATCACAGGGAGGATTAAACCCAAGTTACAAACTATTCCAAACTGTGGAGGATATCATCGCAGTTTAGTTGTCTTCTAGTGAGGTTTAACATGACTAGCAGAACATTGTGTATCACGAGTATTGAAGACAGTTTTAATATGTCAAGACAAGTCATCACTATCACTGAATATATTTTCCTTTATTAATTTCCACCTTTTCAAAAATATTGAAAAAAATAATGTGTATATATATATATATATATATATATATATATATATATATATATATATATATATATATATATATACAAGGAATTCGCAAGAGCAGGCGAAATATACAAATAAATAACAAAAAGGCACAATACCGTGACTGGAACGATACTCAAATAACCCGCACATAAAAGACAGAAGCTTACGACGACGTTTCGGTCCGACTTGGACCATTGACAAAGTCACACTAACAGACTTAGGGAGCACAAAAATAGTGTTAGGCTTGCCGACACTAACAATGCTCTTTTCTGTCACGTCAGAGATCATAGCCATCCTATTGACTGGTCTTCTGCTAAAACTGTCTTCCCTACTTCCAACTCGAACAGTCGCCGTTTAGTTGAATCCTCTCTTATACACAACTTTCCTTGTATGAATCTTAGCCCTGGCTTCGTCTCTGTAGATGCCTTCCTCTCCCACTACATTGTAAAATGCTCCAAACTTCAGAACACCCGTGACTTAACCTGAATCCTCATTTTTTCTTCTTCTTCTTCTTTTTCTTCTTCCTCTTCCCCTTTCCTCTCTCCTTTTCTCCTCTGGGTTGTCTTTCTCTCTCCTGTCTCGTGTTTCTGTTCCTTCTTTATTTTATTTCACCACTTCCCCTTTCACGCACCTCGGTGCGCTTGCTCTCCCTCTGTGGGTTTCTAGCTCTCTTGCAGTGCTCCCCTTCCTTTGTATTTGACTGGCTCGTCTTCCTTATTTCCCACTTCTACCACTACCAGTACTACTTCCTCTTCTTCTTCTACTACATCTACTGATGAAATTAGACACATGTGCGGCGTCTGGTTGTCTTTGTTGTGGACGTTTCGCCATCCAGTGGCTGGCTGGATGGCGAAACGTCTACGGTGGGGATGCCCGGGTGTTGTGCATGTGTCATTTCATCCTGTCGGTATTATATACAATTCTTGTACTACTACCACCACTACTACTACCACTACTACTACCTCCACCTCTTCCTGCCTATATATAGCCGTCCTGCTCCTCCTCTGTTAGTGTGACTTTGTCAATGGTCCAAGTCGGACCGAAACGTCGTCGTAAGCTTCTGTCTTTTATGTGCGGGTTATTTGTGAAATATACAAACACTGATCTCTGGCTGAAGGAGACTCGAACCTACGAACCAGTGGTGACGTGTACTTAGCTCAGTGGTGACGTGTACTTAGCTAGTGGTGACGTGTACTTAGCTAGAGTGGTGACGTGTACTTAGCTCAGTGGTGACGTGTACCAGTGGTGACGTGTACTTAGCTCTGTGAAGACCTGTTTGTGTGCTCTCTGTGAATCTGAACCAGGATGCCTTCTCTTGAGCAGCTTTACCAGCAGCTGAGAGAATAACTCAGAGTTGCTAAACTGGAGATACCCTATTAGCAGGTATAGGTCAGCAATAGAGATAATTAGGAAGAAGGGTGGGAAACCTGTCATATGTGGCATTTTGCCAAGGAGAGGAGTTGGAAATGAATGGTTGTCCAGAGCAATTGGTGTCAATTGCTGGCTGGACAAATACTGTAAGGAAAATGCGGTAACATTCATTGACAACTGGGACCTCTTCTATGGCAGAAATGACATGTATGCCAGGGATGGGGTTCACTTGTCTAGGTGTGGGGTGGGAGCACTGGCCAACGCAGTGGAGGGAGCTGTTAGGTCTTTAAACTAGGAATAGTTAGTGGTATGGGTTTCTGCGGGAAAACTGTGAAGTCTCAGGGTAGTAATATGAGTACTAGGAGAACTAGTAATAGGCAAAATGAGGTGGATATCGGAAGGCCAGTGGCACTAATTGACAAGGACAGTAATAGGTTTGTAAAGTAAAAGGACACAAGTGCAACTAATGTGACATTTATTGTAGCAACGTTTCGCTCTCCAGGAGCTTTATCAAGCCATTACGGCTTGATAAAGCTCCTGGAGAGCGAAACGTTGCTACAATAAATGTCACATTAGTTGCACTTGTGTCCTTTTACTTTACATATTGTCGGTAATTCAACCAACTTTATTACAGTAATAGGTTTAGTGGAATAACAGAAAGGAGCAGGAATGATAAAGAGAAAGGAGGGTCCTTAAGTATATATCACACAAATAGTCGCAGTGCTAGGAATAAGATGGACGAGTTGAGACTAGTTGCTAGTGCAGGTAACATAGATGTATTTGCCATTACTGAGACGTGGTTTAATTCAAAAAGTCGGGACATGCCTGCAGAATGTCACATTCAGGGTTTCAAACTGTTCCAAGTAGATAGAAGTATTGGGAAGGGGGGTGGGGTGGCATTGTATGTCCGAGATCGCTTGAACTGTTGCATTAAAACGGGTATTAAGTCTGAAGTAACACATACAGAGTCTGTTTGGATAGAATTTTCAGAGGGGCATGAAAAATTAACTTTAGGTGTGATATACCGTCCCCCAAATTTAGATAGGGACCAGGGAAGACTACTATGGGAGGAAATTGTTAGGGCCACAAGGCAAGATAATGTAGTAATTCTAGGAGACTTTAACTTTAGTCATATTGATTGGAATTTCTTGACTGGGAATTTAGAATCATACGACTTCTTAGAAGTAGTTCAGGATTGTTTTCTGAAGCAGTTTGTAACAGAACCTACAAGGGGTAATAACCTGCTTGACTTAGTTCTGGCAAACAATGAATCCCTTGTTAATAATTTAGAAGTTTCAGAAGAACTGGGTGCTAGCGACCACAAATCAATTACATTTAGAATTGAATGGAAGCATGATAGTAGGGATAACTCAGTAACAGTCCCAGATTTTCGCTTAGCAGATTACGATGGGCTTAGAGAACACTTATCATCTGTTGACTGGGGTAACGAAGAGAGCTATCAATATGACAGTTTTCTGAACACAATACATGCTGCTCAAAGAACATTTATCCCTTATAAAGAAATTAGATCAAATAGAAATGACCCAAAATGGATGAATAATAGGCTGAAATATCTACTAGGGCATAAGAAAGGAATTTATAGGCGTATCAAAAGAGGCGAGGGTCATCTTATGAATCAGTATATTGACACTAAGAGGGACATTAAAAAGGGGATAAGAAAAGCTAAAAGGGACTATGAAATTAAAGTTGCTAGGGATTCTAAAACTAACCCAAAAAGTTTTTTCCAGGTATATAGAACAAAAGTCAGAGATAAGATAGGTCCCCTTAAAAATAACTATGGGCATCTTACTGACAAAGAGAATGAAATGTGCTCGATTTTAAATAATTATTTTCTCTCGGTTTTTACACAGGAAGACACTAGTAGTGTTCCGGTAATTAATTTTTATAGTGGGCCAGAAGAAGATAAATTATGTAACATCATAGTCACTAGTGAAATGGTTGTGAAGCAGATAGACCGACTGAAGCAAAATAAGTCACCGGGTCCTGATGAGGTTTTTTCAAGGGTTCTAAAGGAATGCAAAATGGAAGTCTGTGAACCATTAACTAATATTTTTAATTTATCTCTTCAAACAGGTGTAGTGTCTGATATGTGGAAGATGGCTAATGTAATTCCTATTTTTAAATAGAGTTCCGCACCAAAGACTGTTGAAGAAAGTAGCAGCTCATGGCATTGGGGAAAGAGTGCTCTCGTGGATCGAATCATGGCTCACAGACAGGAAGCAGAGAGTGTCCATAAATGGGGTTAAATCCGAGTGGGGATCAGTAACAAGTGGCGTTCCACAGGGATCAGTCTTGGGCCCGTTGTTGTTTATAATATATATCAATGATCTTGATGAAGGAATTACTAGTGATATGAGCAAATTCGCCGATGACACGAAGATAGGTAGGATAATTGATTCAAACGTAGATGTTAGGGAACTTCAGGAGGATTTAGACAAACTCTTCTCTTGGTCAGAAAAGTGGCAGATGCAGTTCAATGTAGACAAATGCAAGGTTCTGAAGCTCGGAAGTGTCCATAACCCTAGCACTTATAAGTTAAATAATGTAGAACTTAGCCATACAGATTGCGAAAAGGACTTAGGGGTTATGGTAAGCAGCAACCTTAAACCAAGACAGCAATGCCTAAGCGTACGTAATAAGGCAAATAGATTACTGGGATTTATATCAAGAAGTGTAAGCAACAGAAGTCCAGAGGTCATACTGCAGCTTTATACATCATTAGTAAGGCCTCACCTAGATTATGCAGCTCAATTCTGGTCTCCATATTACAGAATGGACATAAATTCGTTAGAAAACATTCAGCGTAGGATGACTAAATTAATACATAGCATTAGAAATCTTCCTTATGAAGAAAGATTGAAGACTCTTAAATTACATTCACTTGTTAGACGAAGAATGAGGGGAGACCTGATCGAAGTGTATAAGTGGAAGATAGGTATTAATAAAGGGGATATTAACAAGGTCTTGAGGATATCTCTCCAAGAGAGAACCCGCAGTAATGGATTTAAATTAGATAAGTTTAGATTTAGAAAGGACATAGGAAAGTATTGGTTTGGAAATAGGGTAGTTGATGAGTGGAACAGTCTACCTAGTTGGGTTATTGAGGCTAGGACTTTGGGTAGTTTCAAATTTAGGTTGGATAAGTACATGAGTGGGAGGGGTTGGATTTGAGTGGGACTTGCACATCAGAGCTTATTTCTTGGGTAGCATTGAAAATTGGGTTGGTCAAATGTTTGTTAGTGGGATGAATTGTAAAGGACCTGCCTAGTATGGGCCAACAGGCCTGCTGCAGTGTTCCTCCTTTCTTATGTTCTTATGTTCTTATGTTAACAAGGTACTCAGTGCTTTACCTATCTACCCACACTGGACCAATACCTTGGAGTCCAGCTTGGACTCCAAGGTATTGGTCCAGTGTGGGTAGATTGGTAAAGCGCTACGTATCTTTTTCCAAGGTTCGTAGGTTCGAGTCTCCTTCAGCCAGAGATCAGTGTTTGTATATATATATATATATATATATATATATATATATATATATATATATATATATATATATATATATATATATATATATATATATGTCGTGCCGAATATGTAAAACTGGTCAATTAGCAAGAACTCATTTAAAATTAAGTCCTTTCTAAAATTTTCTCTTATACTTTAAAGAGGATAAAAAGGCTTCAAGGAAGAATATTTGGATTTCTTCTTCAATGCTGTTGTAAAAATTTTTAATTTTGCAACAAAAGAATCTTAGAAAACTTACCTAACCTTATTATAACAAGAATAATTTATTTTAGCCTAACCCAACTAAATATATTTTAGATTTATTTACAATAATTTAATACTAAACAAACACAATGAAATATATTTTTTGTTAGGTTCAGAATGATTTTGGCGAAATTATTTCATACACAAATTTTCGCTTGTCCTTTATGGCAAGATGAACGTTGCTATCTAAGCCAAGATCGCAAGTTCTGCCTATTCGGCACGACATATATATAGCTCAACTTCTATTTAGACCTGTACTGAACAAACATAACTATATTGAAGCTTAAAACATTTTACCTGTTGACATGAATACCCCAGGTTAAAACTGGCAATTATTTGTGAGGAAAGAACTGGTAGTTCTTTCTCTAACATACGTTTAGTCTTATATATAACTGTACACGTTTAACTATGTTGAATTATGTAACAAGAGGGAATACAAATTTAAAATTCATGAATTTTCTGGATTACAATAAGGGCCGGATGCGAGAAGAGGGTTTTTGTTAAGTGTTTAAGCACCTGAAGAAGAGAGGAGTGTAGAGGAGGGACAGGGAGAGATATTTTGGGAGAGGTTAAGCGAATGTTTAGGGTTTTTTGACTCAACTGAGAAAGTATCTGTGGAAGGGGACCTGAACTGAAAGGCGGGAGAAGCGATTAAAGAGGGTGTAGTAAGCGTGAGATGCCAGGGGAATAGAAAGAAGTTTGATAATAGGTAATACGTTAGTTTTAAGAAAAAGAGGATAAATAAGAATATAAGATATAACAGATAAAATAATGAATGTAGTGCATTATATATTGGTGGATAAAAGGTTGATGTGTAGACTTCTGGATTTGCAAGTTTATAGAAGGGGCTACAGATATATTAGACCATTTTTTAGTTGTACCTACAATGAGCGTAAAACGTAGATGGGAAACAAGGAGACTGGCATCAACGAGTAAGAGAGGTGAAAGTTTATAAAATGAAGGAGACAGATAGGGTAAGATATAACACATGATGGTAGAAAGAAGGGGCCAGAGAGTATAGCTAATGAGGTTGAAAAGGTATAGAGTAGAGTAAAGGATGCAGTGTTAGAGTGTTCAGCAGAAGTTCGTGCATATAGGAGGATGGGTGTGGGAGGGAAGATGAGTTATTGGTGGAATGATGGAACAGAAATATTTAGCATACGAAAGGTTTTACAAAGCAGAAGGGAGGAGTATATGGAAAGAGAAAAGAAGAGGTTAAGAGAGTGGTAGGGGAATGTAAAAAGAGCAAATGAAAGAGTGAGGTGCTCTCACTTATTTTAATCCATATAATTCTTGAATTTACACATTTATATTTCCTCTTCTCCTTCCATAACTGAGCATTCAACATTATTGCTAGCCCTTAGCTCTAACTCTCTCAGATACTCCTAACTTAATCCCATTTATTTCTCCCCACTAAAACCCACCTAACCCCTTCAGCTTTGTTTCCCTTAGAGCTAGGAAATCCAACTACTTTTCCTTCATAACATTAGCAATCATCTCTTATCATCTGCACTACATCCACGCACATTCAAGCATCCCAATTTTATAAAGTTTTTCTTCTTCTCTTTTTTAGCATTTTCTACAGGACAAGATTACAAGCCCATCGCTCCCGGCATTTTAGTCGCCTCATGCGACACGCGTGGCTTACGGAGGAAAGATTCTTTTTCATTTCCCCATGGATAATTGAATAAATAAAGAAGAACAAGAACTATTAAGGAAAAAAGAAAAACCTAGATGTGTGTATGTATATGCATGTGCATGCCTGTATAGTGTGACCTATGTGTAAGTAAAAGTAGCAAGATATACCTGTTATCCAGCGTGTTTTTGAGACAGAGAAAGACACCAGCAATCCTACCATCATGTAAAGCAATTACAGGTTTCTGTTTTACACTCACTTGGCGGGACGGTAGTACCTCCCTGGGTGGTTGCTGTCTACCAACCTCCTACTACCTGCTGCACTCTTGTTTCCAGCATTTACAAAAAAGTTAGAGATTTATTAAACTACATTTTCAAAATGAGAAATGCTTATGATGGAAATTAATTTCCAAAAGCTTTGCATAACTATGTATATCATGTCGCATAATAAGAATGTGCATCTTGACATGTACACAGGAATGTTTTGTACTAGAAGTTGCAGTGGAAAAATGTTGGTACTAAGAATATCAGAGATAAAGTTCAGGGGATGTTGCTAAAGATATCACAGGTGTACTGAGAGGGATATTGCTAGTGTGATCCTCATTGGTGTCTTAAGGAGGAATGTTATTACTGAGGTTAACAGATGGTTTGTCACTAGCAAGTTTGTAGATAAGGGTAAAGACGTATCTACGAAACCCAGCAATAAATTTGCTACTGGGGTAAAAGAAAAGGATTTAACCGAATTCGATTACGTGGAATCAGAAACAAGATATAACCCAACTCTGAACGATTTTTGCCAACAGACATAAATTAATTTATTCACGTAGCTTGA
Organism: Cherax quadricarinatus; assembly: GCF_038502225.1. NCBI lineage: Eukaryota > Metazoa > Arthropoda > Malacostraca > Decapoda > Parastacidae > Cherax > Cherax quadricarinatus. The sequence goes on along the minus strand of NC_091349.1, from coordinate 25,266,985 downwards.
GTAATACTCACAGGCTACAGACAAGTGACTCTCAAAGAAAATACAGCAATTGTAACATTGCAGAATGTGTTTAAAAATATATAAAACAATAACAGCAAAAACATATTCCGCATATTTTTTTAATAATCGTCAAAAGACTTTTTTATTGATTAGTTGTGATGAACTGTGACAAATGAATGGAATGCACATGTACCAGTTATGTGCGGTGCTTCGTTTTTAATAAACAATGCCCGAGAAAAATATATTTGTAACTGGGTACATCTGGGTAAATATGTGAAATCAGATCACTTGAACATTACGAGCCCACGAGTGTATAAATGTCCGATGCTTCATTCATGAGGGTATGTAGTGTTCCATCCCTCAGAGTACATAAGCAGTGTTCCATCCCTCAGAGTACATAAACAGTGTTCCATCCCTCAGAGTACATAAACAGTGTTCCATCCCTCAGAGTACATAAACAGTGTTCCATCCCTCAGAGTACATAAACAGTGTTCCATCCCTCAGAGTACATAAGCAATGTTCCATCCTTGAGAATATATAAACAGTGTTCCATCCTTGAGAATATATAAACAGTGTTCCATCCTTGAGAATATATAAGCAGTGTTCCATCATTGAGAATATATAAACAGTTTTCCATCCTTGAGAATATATAAACAGTTTTCCCTCCTTGAGAATATATAAACAGTTTTCCATCCTTGAGAATATATAAACAGTGTTCCATCCTTTAGAGTATATAAAGAGGGTTCCATCCTTCAGAGTATATAAACAGTGTTCCATCATTGAGAATATATAAAGAGGGTTCCATCCTTCAGAGTATATAAACAGTGTTCCATCATTGAGAATATATAAACAGTTTTCCCTCCTTGAGAATATATAAACAGTTTTCCATCCTTGAGAATATATAAACAGTTTTCCATCCTTGAGAATATATAAACAGTGTTCCATCCTTGAGAATATGTAAACAGTGTTCCATCCTTCATAGAATATAAATAGTGTTCCATCCTTGAGAGTATAATACTGTGTTCCATCCTTGAGAATATGTAAACAGTGTTCCATCCTTCATAGAATATAAATAGTGTTCCATCCTTGAGAGTATAATACTGTGTTCCATCCTTGAGAATATATAAACTGTGTTCCATCCTTGAGAATATATAAACTGTGTTCCATCCTTGAGAATATATAACCAGTGTTCCATCCTTGAGAATATATAACCAGTGTTCCATCCTTAAGAATATATAAACAGTGTTCCAACCTTCATAGTATATAAACGGTGTTCCATCTCTTACAGTATATAAGCCAATTGTGTTTCATCCTATACAGTATATAAACAGTGCTCCATCCTTCACAGTATATAAACAGTGCTCCATCCTTCACAGTATATAAACAGTGTTTCATCCTTCACAGTATATAAACAGTGTTCCATCCTTCAAGATGTGATACCATTTTTCTTGAAGACTCTTAGCGAAATTTCTTAATGATGAATATATATAAACAAATTTAGATCATCTATACATATACACTATATATATATAACATTGTAACCACGAACAAGTGGTATTTAATCAATAACAAACTGCGGCTAACCGGGGGATCGAACCCGTGTTGTTTTAGCTCGCCTCGTGGCAAGAGCGAAAATTCACGACGCCCTAAACCACTAGACCATACAATCCTACAAATAACATGAGCCTAGCGAATTAGGCTTGCTTCATGTTGCGAGGACATACGATGGTGTGGTTGCCTCAGAGCTAATTTCATTCTACTCTCCGTTTGGTGTACTGGCCTCCACAGCCTCTCTCACAGAGACAGACAGACAGTGAATGTTGACAAATATTGGAAGGTAGATTGGATAGCTTTCCTTATTTTAAACCGTCATTACTGTGTAGTGCAATCAAGAATTCTTACGAAAAATTACAAACAAAAATCACGGTAGTATAGTACATCAGAATACAGATTGGCCACTTTAATTGATTTCCAGACTCTTTTGTTACTGTTGAAGACAATATATTTATGGAACCTGATACCAAGCCATCGCTTTGGCGAGTACATACTGTGGTATAAATGTGAGTAAAAAGTTGCCTGGTTTACCCTAGATATTGTCAGCTCGCGTTCCAGGGGTCGATGTGTGTAGTCACGGTGTCTACTCTTGTTGGCTGATGTGACCAACACATCACTCCAGTATCAAATACTGCGAGGAAATTGCTTGACAGGGTGCACTGTGATGCTGTCCTCACTGCGGGGAGAGAGAGATAACATTTAGATTGAATGCTCTGTTTGCAATTAGAAGACCAGCAATGAGTTGCCCACAAGCACTCTGCGAAATTTACTGATTAAACGATAGTCCTCTCTAGTGTAATTTTGCTCTATTGGTGAGTGTGAAGGAATTTGGAGGATAAGCTGGTGCTGTGGAGAGGGCCACGTAAGCTGTTTCAAAGCTAACCCGGTGATAAGTATGCAGAGGCTTGCATAAGCTAAGTAAACAGGGATTCAAGATGTAAGTTTTTTTTCATATCCGATATTCTTTCCTACCTTTCGTTCTGATATATCTTTTGGGTGTTAAATTTAAATTAAATTTAGACGAGATAACTATAGCAGAAAAGATTGCACTTTTAATTTGCTCTTATAAGAATTGTTGAACGAAAATTCCACATACATTTCTTTATCATGCAAAAGTGGATACATCAGCAGTGTGATATCGTCGCTAATCTATAAGGGAGATACAAAGTGGGAACAAAAGCTGTCTAGTTTCCAGGTGTATTCCCTCAAGTAGGACTGGGTTCACATAAGGTGTTGTATTCCTTCAATCGTAGTGGGGAGACTGCAGTATTGCTATGAGGATATTGTTAGGTTTTCTGTAACTTATTAAGGGAGCTCTAAAGGTTTCCTTACAGCACAGCTGGAGTTACTGAAACAGAGCTGGAGTTACTGCAGCAGAATTGGAGTTACTGCAGTGCAGCTGGAGTTACTGTAGCGCAGATGGAGTTAGTGTACTGTCACTTACGAACTGCCACCTCTCAGGAGAGCCTAACCCGGACATAGGAGAAATGTAATTTTAATGAAGATATCACCATCTCAGAGCAGAGGGGAGTGGGGAGAGAAATTATACTTTGGAAACTGTGGAGAGGGGAGGGAAGAGAAATCTGGATGTTATAACTGATGTGAGGAGAGACAAAAGAAAAGGGAGAGTGGGGGGGGGGATGTAAAGAAAGTTGTAAAGTAAAAAGCTGTTAGTTCTTCTTTTTCCTATTTTTGTCAGAATTCGTGCCTGACCAGTCGAGCAAACTCCAGTTATTGTCTGTGAAGGACACTCCTTATGTTACTAGAACATTAGTTCGGTCTATTAGACCCAGATCTCTGTATGTACCGTTGTCTAAATTAACCTGTTAATAACAAGCTGAGTGAATTACTACAGGATCGTTTTACAAAACGTGAATATAAACCAAGTCTTACAACTTCAAGTTGTAAGACTGGTAGTTGCAAGACAAGTTACCACGCAGATTTTTAAAACGTATTTCATACTGCTGAGGAATTTTGCGGAATAACATTGAATCTTATTAAGTATCTCGTATTCCCCTGTAACTCAACCCTATTTTTCATTCGTTGAGCAGCAGTCAGAACAGTTCCTGTAGTCGACACTGCGAAGTTCAGGAAGCGATGGAATCCCAACACATTGCTGACCTTGATGGGGCGGAAGAAATCCAATCTCCCTCTTGTGTACGAGAAACAGCTGCTTTGTAAGCCGGAAACGTAGTGAATTTCTTCGTGAATAGTCTATGTCAGACGCAAAGGGTGAGTAGCTCGCTGGGATTACAGGATGGATTAACACCAGCTTCAACAATTTACAAACGAAAGTTTGAAAGTTTATAATTTAGTAGTGCCTTTTCTGTATGCAAAACTATTTTTATCTATAAAATGTATGTTTTGTTAATATTTCCCATAGGAAATAATGTATATCCAATTAAACCATTCCAGACATCCAAAAATATTAACAAACATTTCATTTTATAGATAATAAAAATAGTTGGGTAGGTAGTAGGTTGGTAGACAACAACCGCCCAGGGAGGTACTACCGTCCTGCCAAGTGAGTGTAAAACGAAAGCCTGTAATTGTTTTACATGATGGTAGGATTGCTGGTGTCCTTTTTTGTCTGTCTCATAAATATGCAAGATTACAGGTATGTCTTGCTACTTCTACTTACACTTAGGTCACACTACACATACATGTACACGTTTATTTATACACACTCATCTGAGTTTTCTTGGATTTTATCTTAATAGTTCTTGGTCTTATTACTTTTCCTTTTATATCCATGGGGAAGTGGAATAAGAATCTTTCCTCCGTAAGCCATGCATGTTGTAAAAGTCAACTAAAATGCCGGGAACAATGGGCTAGTAACCCCTTTTTCTGTAAAGATTACTAAAAAGAATATGAAGAAGAAAATTGTCAAAGTGGGAAGTCTGAATGTGCGTGGATGTTGTGCAAATGATAAGAAAGAGATGATTGTGAATGTTATGAATGAGAAGAAACTGGATGTCCTGGCTTTAAGTGAAACAAAGCTGAAGGGGGTGGGAGAGTTTCAATGGAGAGGAATAAATGGGATTAGGTCAGGGGTTTCAAATACAGTTAGAGCTAAAGAAGGAGTAGCAATAATGTTGAAGGATAAGCTATGGCAGGAAAAGAGGGATTATAAATGTATTAATTCAAGGATTATGTAGAGTAAAATAAAGATTGGATGTGAAAAGTGGGTTATAATAAGCGTGTATGCACCTGGAGAAGAGAGAAGTGTAGAGGAGAGAGAGAGATTTTGGGAAATGTTGAGTGAATGCGTGGGGAGTTTTGAATCAAGTGTGAGAGTAATGGTGGTTGGAGATTTCAATGCTAAAGTGGGTAAAAATGTTATGGAGGGAGTAGTAGGTAAATTTGGGGTGCCAGGGGTAAATGTAAATGGGGAGCCTTTAATTGAGCTATGTGTAGAAAGAGATTTGGTAATAAATAATACATATTTTATGAAAAAGAGGATAAATAAATATACAAGGTATGATGTAGCACGTAATGGAAGTAGTTTATTAGATTATGTATTGGTGGATTAAAGGTTGATGGGTAGGCTCCATGATGTACATGTTTAGAGAGGGGCAACTGATATATCGGATCATTATTTAGTTGTAGCTACAGTTAGAGTAAGAGGTAGATGGGAAAAGAGGAAGGTGGCAACAACAAGTAAGAGGGAGGTGAAAGTGTATAAACTAAGGGAGGAGGAAGTTCGGGTGACATACAAGCGACTATTGGCAGAAAGGTGGGCTAGTGCAAAGATGAGTAGTGGGGGGGTTGAAGAGGGTTGGAATAGTTTTAAAAATGCAGTATTAGAATGTGGGGCAGAAGTTTGTGGTTATAGGAGGTGGGGGCAGGAGGAAAGAGGAGTGATTGGTGGAATGAAGTAAACGGTGTGATAAAAGAGAAAAAGGTAGCTTATGAGAGGTTTTTACAAAGCAGAAGTGTTATAAGAAGAGCAGAGTATATGGAGAGTAAAAGAAAGGTAAAGAGAGTGGTGAGAGAGTGCAAAAGGACAGCAGATGATAGAGTGGGAGAGGAACTGTCAAGAAATTTTAATAAAAATATGAAATTTTTTTTGAGTTAAACAAGTTAAGAAAGCCTAGGGAAAGTATGGATTTGTCAGTTAAAAACAGAGTAGGGGAGTTAGTAGATGGGGAGAGGGAAGTATTAGGTAGATGGCTAGAATATTTCGAGGAACTTTTAAATGTTAAGGAAGAAAGAGAGGCAGTAATTTCATGCACTGGTCAGGGAGGTATACCATCTTTTAGGAGTGAAGAAGAGCAGAATGTAAGTGTGGGGGAGGTACGTGAGGCATTACGTAGAATGAAAGGGGCTAAAGCAGCTGGAACTGATGGGATCATGACAGAAATGTTAAAAGCAGGGGGGGGGGGATATAGTGTTTGAGTGGTTGGTACTTTTGTTTAATAAATGTATGAAAGAGGGGAAGGTACCCAGGGATTGGCGGAGAGCATGTATAGTCCCTTTATATAAAGGGAAAGGCGACAAAAGAGACTGTGAAAATTATAGAGGAATGAGTTTACTGAGTATACCAGGAAAAGTATACGGTAGGGTTATAATTGAAAGAATTAGAGGTAAGACAGAATGTAGAATTGCGGATGAGCAGGGAGGCTTCAGAGTGGGTAGGGGATGTGTAGATCAAGTGTTTACATTGAAGCATATATGTGAACAGTATTTAGATAAAGGTAGGGAAGTTTTTATTGCATTTATGGATTTAGAAAAGGCATATGATAGAGTGGATAGAGGAGCAATGTGGCAGATTTTGCAAGTATATGGAATAGGTGGTAAGTTATTAAATGCTGTAAAGAGTTTTTATGAGGATAGTGAGGCTCAGGTTAGGGTGTGTAGAAGAGAGGGAGACTACGTCCCGGTAAAAGTAGGTCTTAGACAGTGATGTGTAATGTCACCATGGTTGTTTAACATATTTATAGATGGGGTTGTAAAGGAAGTAAATGCTAGGGTGTTCGGGAGAGGGGTGGGATTAAATTCTGGGGAATCAAATTCAAAATGGGAATTGACACAGTTACTTTTTTGCTGATGATACTGTGCTTATGGGAGATTCTAAAGAAAAATTGCAAAGGTTAGTGGATGAGTTTGGGAATGTGTGTAAAGGTAGAAAGTTGAAAGTGAACATAGAAAAGAGTAAGGTGATGAGGGTATCAAATGATTTAGATAAAGAAAAATTGGATATCAAATTGGGGAGGAGTATGGAAGAAGTGAATGTTTTCAGATACTTGGGAGTTGACGTGTCGGCGGATGGATTTATGAAGGATGAGGTTAATCATAGAATTGATGAAGGAAAAAAGGTGAGTGGTGCGTTGAGGTATATGTGGAGTCAAAAAACGTTATCTATGGAGGCAAAGAAGGGAATGTATGAAAGTATAGTAGTACCAACACTCTTATATGGGTGTGAAGCTTGGGTGGTAAATGCAGTAGCGAGGAGACGGTTGGAGGCAGTGGAGATGTCCTGTTTAAGGGCAATGTGTGGTGTAAATATTATGCAGAAAATTCGGAGTGTGGAAATTAGGAAAAGGTGTGGAGTTAATAAAAGTATTAGTCATAGGGCTGAAGAGGGGTTGTTGAGGTGGTTTGGTCATTTAGAGAGAATGGATCAAAGTAGAATGACATGGAAAGCATATAAATCTATAGGGGAAGGAAGGCGGGGTAGGGGTCGTCCTCGAAAGGGTTGGAGGGGGTAAAGGAGGTTTTGTGGGCAAGGGGCTTGGACTTCCAGCAAGCGTGCATGTTAGATAGGAGTGAATGGAGACGAATGGTACTTGGGACCTGACGATCTGTTGGAGTGTGAGCAGGGTAATATTTAGTGAAGGGATTCAGGGAAACCGGTTATTTTCATATAGTCGGACTTGAGTCCTGGAAATGGGAAGTACAATGCCTGCACTTTAAAGGAGAGGTTTGGGATATTAGCAGTTTGGAGAGATATGTTGTGTATCTTTATACGTATATGCTTCTAAACTGTTGTATTCTGAGCACCTCTGCAAAAGCAGTGATAATGTGTGAGTGTGGTGAAAGTGTTGAATGATGATGAAAGTATTTTCTTTTTGGGGATTTTCTTTCTTTTTTTGGGTCACCCTGCCTCGGTGGGAGACGGCCGACTTGTTGAAAAAAAAAAATAGTTTTGCATACAGAAACGGCACTACTAAATTCGAGGGTCCATATATATACATAGACTATTTAAGGGAAGACCCTTAAGTAGAAGACCCTTAAGTAGAAGACCCTTAAGTAGTCTATGTATATTTATGCGAAGTAAATTATGTTCTGTCGAACTGTTGCAGTTGAGCGATGAGGCAGTTTCTTTTAAATTGCTCCTTGTGACAGGAAGTGTTTGATACACAAATAACCCGCACATAAAAGAGAGAAGCTTTCGACGACGTTTCGGTCCGACTTGGACTATTTACAAAGTCCAAGTCGGTCCAAGTCGGACCGAAAAGTCGTCGTAAGCTTCTCTCTTTTATGTGCGGGTTATTTATATATCGTTCCAGTCACGGTATTGTGCCTTTTTTTGTTATTTAAAGTGTTTGATTAGAGGTATATATACTATTCTTCTTTTAAAATTATAGGACTAGGTTTAGCCTTTACAAATGAAAATAAAGCTAACACAGTTTTTTCTCTCTATTTTTTCTTTTATACGAAAATCACCTATGAAATAATATTCGTTAGTTTCATTTTATCAGAAATTTCTACACGAACGAATAAATAAACGAAAGACACGGATTTAATCACCGAGTGAAAATCGTGATTATATGTCAACAGCCCGGAAAAAATCCTCTGACGAATAAAGAAGTAAATATATTCATTCTAAAAATATTTGGTGATACTTAGTACTGCAGATCACATTAATAAAAAAAATCATTCACTGCTTCTATACCGTATTTCGCGGCTTATAAGACGCATCTTTATAAGACTTGATTTAGTTTCAGTGTTTCAGCAGCGGACGTAACTGGAAGACCTACAGCCCCCCCCCCCCCAGCCCCCCCAGCCCCCCCAGCCCCCCACACCCCTATATACGTCCTGCGTCCTATAAACCTTCAGTTTATAAGACGCAGGTTGGTTTCTGGAGACATTTTAGGGAAAAATGCGTCTAATAAGCCGCGAAATACGGTACTCATCTAAGCTCACTGTTAATCAAGAGGAGACAAACTACGTTCAGTAGTTCTGTTAGGAAGGCTGGCAAACTGGTTAGACAATCGTTCCCGGTCAGAGATGATCCTTGACGATGAGTTTGGGGATGCAAACCAGCTAGAAAAATCTTGGGGGTAAAACACCAGTCCCACACACAAATTGATTTCTTGTCTCACGTATTTCAAGTGGATGAACTGACTATCCAGTGCTGCAGAAAAGTATTGTGACACTGAGGAATATGTATAAACTGCCGAAAAGGACCATTAAATTCTGTGTGTAATTTGCTTTTTTTTATATATAGTAATAAAATCTTCATAGTTCAGTATGTTGTTTTCTGTTCACAACTTTTATGCTTTTTTTTTATGATAAATGGTTCACAGAACCGACGAGGTGTGATAAATGGTTTAAAAACCGACAAGTTGGAGATTGAGACACTTAAGCAACATATGGGAATCTTTATTGAAGATACGTTTCGCCACACAGTGGCTTCATCAGTCCATACAAAGCAGGAAGGTGAAAGGAGAGGAGGAGTTTGAGGTAATCAGTCCCTCAGCCTTGAATCACGTGTTCAGTCCATCATTCTTGTAGAAAGTGCCTTTATACAAGACTGATAACATCGACTGAAGGCTGAGGGACTGATCACCTCAAGCTCCTCCTATTCATCACCATTCTCCTTTGTATGGACCGATGAAGCCACTGTGTGGTAATAAAGATACCCAAGTGTTAAACATGTGTCTAATTGGTTTTTGTTATATTTTGTTTCTTCCTTAAATATTCACAGTTAAAGATTTCAGAAGAATACAGATTACCTTATCTAACAGGAAATTTCTTAATGACACACACACACATACACACACACACACACACACACACATACACACACACACATACACACACACACACACACACACACATACACACACACACACACACTTTATATATATATATATACATATATATATATATATATATATATATATGTATATATATATATATATATATATATATATATATATATATATATATATATATATATATATATATATATATATGTGTGTGTGTGTGTGTGTATATGTATATATATATGTCGTGCCGAATAGGCAGAACTTGCGATCTTGGCTTAAATAGCAACGCTCATCTTGACATATACGGCAAGTGAAAATTTGTGTATGCAATAATGTCGCCAAAATCATTCTGAACCTAACGAAAAAAATATATTTCACTGTGTTTGTTTAGTATTAAATTATTGTAAACAAATCTAAAATATATTAAGTTGGGTTAGGCTAAAACAAATTGCTCTTGTTATAATAAGGTTAGGTAAGTTTTCTAAGTTCCTTTTGGTGCAAAATTATAAATTTTTACATCAGCATTAATGAAAAAAATATACCTTTAAGCGTATAAGACAAATTTTTAGAAAGGACTTAATTTTAAATGAGTTCTTGCTAATTGACCAGTTTTGCATATTCGGCACGACATATATATATATATATATATATATATATATATATATATATATATATATATATATATATATATATATATCTACCTGGAGAGAGTTCTGGGGGTCAACGCCCCCGCGGCCCGGTCTGTGACCAGGCCTCCTTAGGTCAGTGTCCCAGGATGCGACCCACACCAGTCGACTAACACCCAGGTACCCATTTTACTGATGGGGAACATAGACAACAGGTGGAAAGAAACACGTCCAATGTTTCTACTCTGGCTGGGAATCGAACCCAGACCCTCACCGTGTGAAGCGAGAGCGTTAACCACCAGAGCCCCATATATATATATATATATATATATATATATATATATATATATATATATGTATATATATAATATATTAGTTCTTGTGATGAAGGTGATGACTTCTTTCAAAGTAAAAACAAAAAATTACACGATATACGCCTGGGGACTCTTAGAGGGACTGGTACCAAACTTGCACACGAAAATCACTCCCTACGAAAGCAAAAGACTGGCCAGGAGATGCGAAATACCCCAAATGAAAAGCAGGGGAATCACGAGTACGCTATGAGACAACACAATAAGTGTCAGGGGCCCAGGACTGTTCAGCTGCCTTCCAGCATACATAAGGGAGATTACCAATAGACCCCTGACTGTCTTCAAGAAGGCACTAGACAGGCACCTAAAGTCAGTACCTGACAAGCCGGGCTGTGGTTCGGACGCCTGGTTGATCAGACCCTGATCCACCACGAGGCCTGGTCTCAGACAAGCCGTAGGGGCGTTGACCCCCGAAACCCTCTCCAGGTAAACTCCAGGTAATATGCCAAGTGTTGCAAGTTGAAAGCCGACTGGATGGAGCGTTCTCGAGTTATGAGAGAAATAAAATCGAAAAGTTGTCGAAAGCCTAAAATGAAACAGTAATAATGGTAGAATTGCCTACAGAATTTTAGGTAAATTGACAACGTTGAGAGAAACGTTGCAACAACAGTCACATTAGTTGCAAGTGTGTCCATTTACCTAACCTAAAAAGAAAAACGAAAAAGTCATGCTTTCTAGGTCTTCCTTTAAGGGGTAACAAATATCGCCGTATTTTAGAAAAGGAGTCTTGCTTCCCCTGGAAGGTCTTCCTTTAGGTGGTACCAAATATCGCCGCATTTTAGGAAAAAAGTCTTTCTTCCTCTTCAAGGTCTTATTTTAGGTGGTACCAAATATCGCCGCATTTTAGGAAAAAAGTCTCTCTTCCTCTTCAAGGTCTTATTTTAGGTGGTACCAAATATCGCCGCATTTTAGGAAAAAAGTCTCTCTTCCTCTTCAAGGTCTTATTTTATGTGGTACCAAATATCGCCGCATTTTAGGAAAAAAGTCTCTCTTCCTCTTCAAGGTCTTATTTTAGGTGGTACCAAATATCGCCGCATTTTAGGAAAAAAGTCTCTCTTCCTCTTCAAGGTCTTATTTTAGGTGGTACCAAATATCGCCGCATTTTAGGAAAAAAGTCTCTCTTCCTCTTCAAGGTCTTATTTTAGGTGGTACGAAATATCGCCGCATTTTAGGAAAAACGTCTTTCTTCCTCTTCAAGGTCTTATTTTAGGTGGTACCAAATATCGCCGCACTTTAGGAAAAAAGTCTCTCTTCCTCTTCAAGGTCTTATTTTAGGTGGTACCAAATATCGCCGCATTTTAGGAAAAAAGTCTTTCTTCCTCTTCAAGGTCTTATTTTAGGTGGTACCAAATATCGCCGCATTTTAGGAAAAAAAGTCTCTCTTCCTCTTCAAGGTCTTATTTTAGGTGGTACGAAATATCGCCGCATTTTAGGAAAAAAGTCTTTCTTCCTCTTCAAGGTCTTATTTTAGGTGGTACGAAATATCGCCGCATTTTAGGAAAAAAAATCTTTCTTCCTCTTCAAGGTCTTATTTTAGGTGGTACGAAATATCGCCGCATTTTAGAAAAAAAGTCTCTCTTCCTCTTCAAGGTCTTATTTTAGGTGGTACGAAATATCGCCGCATTTTAGGAAAAAAAATCTTTCTTCCTCTTCAAGGTCTTATTTTAGGTGGTACGAAATATCGCCGTATTTCAGGAATAATAAAATATCGAAGTCTAAATGGAAAGAACTATGACTCGCTATCAGTTCTGCAGTTCTACTGGTTCTGGTTGCCGGTGTGTCCACCGAGCAAGGCTGCCAGTGCGATACTGTACAGTAATTTTCTCTGCTAGAAATACCGCCCCACAACTTCATACTCTACCATCATTTCTTTCTCTGTACCGCACAGTGTGGAAAAAAATATTCCGTAATTTTGTTCATTTTCTATACGATACCAAATAAATTATTATCAAGAAGTGATTGAACTAAATAATTATACCTACTTTGGTTTTTGTAGACAAGTGAACACTGGATAATATTGTTTGTTATTAGAGGACAGATAATTCTAACCGTGGCAAGAATGACTATTTTGTCGATGGAACATCCTAACACACGCGCGCGCACACACACACACACACACACACACACACACACACACACACACACACACACACACACACACACACACACTAGCAAACCTCAGAACAGCATTCCGACATCTTAATAAGGAATCGTTCAGGACCCTGTACACCGTCTACGTTAGGCCCATATTGGAGTATGCGGCACCAGTTTGGAACCCACACCTAGCCAAGCACGTAAAGGAACTAGAGAAAGTGCAAAGGTTTGCAACAAGACTAGTCCCAGAGCTAAGAGGTATGTCCTACGAGGAGAGGTTAAGGGAAATCAACCTGACGACACTGGAGGACAGGAGAGATAGGGGGGACATGATAACGACATACAAAATACTGAGTGGAATTGACAAGGTGGACAAAGACAGGACGTTCCAGAGATTGGACACAGTAACAAGGGGACACAGTTGGAAGTTGAAGACACAGATGAATCACAGGGATGTTAGGAAGTATTTCTTCAGCCACAGAGTAGTCAGTAAGTGGAATAGTTTGGGAAGCGATGTAGTGGAGGCAGGATCCATACATAGCTTTAAGCAGAGGTATGATAAAGCTCACGGCTCAGGGAGAGTGACCTAGTAGCGATCAGTGAAGAGGCGGGGCCAGGAGCTCGGACTCGACCCCCGCAACCTCAACTAGGTGAGTACAACTAGGTGAGTACACACACACACACACACACACACACACACACACACACACACACACACACACACACACACACACACATACACTGAATAAATTAATTTACTATATACATCATGCATTTAGTTCATAATTTCATCACAAACAGTAAATATTATTGATAAATCAAACAGACTTATATAAAACTTATATAAAAGTATAAAAAATATATAAAAATGTATAAAATGAAAAATATACAGGATATTTCTTTATTTCCTCTCTCAAATGCGTGAAAAAAAACAGGAAAAACATTTACAGTGAAAATAACGAAATTAAATTCAACATCATTTTTGCAATCTCTTTCCTTTCGGTATCTGGTATTGTATCTCAGTAAATAATAATAATTTTCCCATTCTTTCTTTTACAAGTTGAGTGAATCATGAATGGCCTCTCAAGGTATGTTATATCACGGTATCCACACAGTCAAATCATTTTCTCGTTTTCTAAGAACATCGTTCCAGAGAATCGGTCATTCACTTTCATTAATGACCATTTTTTTAAGTGTTCTCGTCTAGACTCCATCTTCTACTCTTTACATTTCACCTTTTTTCATTACTTTTAGATTCTTATATAAGATTGCAAAGACAGGATGAGTCTTTTAATGCTGGCAGGAATCATACGTAGCTTTAAGATGAGGTATGATGAAGCTCATGGAGCAGGGTGAGAGAGGATCTAGTAACACTCAGTGAAGAGAAGGGGCCAGGAGCTGAGTCTCGACCCTTGCAACCACAATTAGGTGAGTACCTGATTAGATAGTTTATCGCAATGTTAAAGCGGAGTTAGTAGTCCTCAGAGTGGATGCTGGATAACTGGTACTGTGAGATATACAAAATGTCTTAGAGTTTACCAGTAAAATTTTTATTTTAGTAAAAATATCATTTTTTTTTCTAAGAGTGTTTTACAATTCTTATATAAGTTACACCAAATTATTTTTATACATTTGTTTGTTTAGGACATAATTTAGAAAATATAACCGGCTTGTATATCATTTTTTTTCAATTATGTAGAAGTAATGATTCCCGTTTAAATGAAAGAAAAAGAAATTGAATTTCTGAAGTAAATTAGATTTTTCTCTATTTCTGTTGTGGATGAATATTATTTCCCAAACGTGAATCCAATTCTCGTTATCGTTTTACCATTGAGAGTTTCTTTCTTGTTTTTTCTCACACAGAATATATTTCCAATTACAAGAGCAGGCGTGCAGAAAAACACAGAACACACACACACACACACACACACACACACACACACACACACACACACACTCACACACTCACACACACACACACACACACACACACTCACACACACACAGGATGTTCCATACATGAGACACATAAACAAGAGGTCACAATTAGAAGTTGAAGACTCCGATGAGCCAAAGGGATGTTAGGAAGTATTTCTTCAGTCACATAGTTGTTAGGAAGAGGAATAGTCTAGGGAAGTGATGTAGTGGAGGCAGAATCCATACATAGCTATAAGGAGAGGTATGATAAAGCTAATGGACCGGGAAGAGTGACCCAGTAGCGGCCAGTGAAGAGGCGGGGGTCAGGAGCTGTGGATCGACCCCTGCAACCACAACTAGGCGAGTACAGCTAGGTGAGGTGAGTACACACACACACACATACACACACACACACACACACACACACACACACACACACACACACACACACATGGGGGACATGACAGCTACATATAAAATACTGACAGGAATTGACACGGTGGACAGAGGCAGAATGTTCCAGAGATGGGACACAGCAACAAGGGGACACAGTTGGAAGTTGAAGATACAGATGAATCACAAGGATGTTAGGAAGTATTTCTTCAGTCACAGAGTAGTCAGGAAGTGAAATAGTTTGGGAAGCGATGTAGTGGAGGCAGGATTCATTCATAGCTTTAAGCAGAGGTATGTATTGATGCAGGGAGAGTGACCCAGTAGCGGCCAGTGAAGACGCGGGGCCAGGAGCTATGAATTGACCCCTGCAACCACAACTAGGTGAGTACAACTAGGTGAGGTGAGTACACATACACACGCACGCACGCGCACACACATTCCCACACACACACACACACACACGCACGCACGCGCACACACATTCACACACACACACACACACACACACACACACACACACACACACACATACACACACACACACATACACACACACAGGATGTTCCAGACATGAGACACATAAACAAGGGGTCACAATTGGAAGTTGAAGACTCCTATGAGCAAAAGGGATGTTAGGAAGTATTTCTTCAGTCATAAAGTTGTCAGGAAGTGGAATAGTCTAGAAAGTGACGTAGTGGAGGCAGGAACCATACATAGTTTTAAGACGAAATTTGATAAAGCTCTTGGAGCAGAAATAGGTAGGCAAATAGTACACACAGTTTTTTTTCCAGCAAAACCGTCTAATATTTTCGTTTTGATCTCTTCCAGACGCTTATTAATATTCTCAGTTTTATGATCATTATAGCTAATTCGTGATCTGTGTTGTACCTTGAAGATAGGCCTTCCTGTAATATTTAACTGTGATTATCACTTAATATTACAGCGCGAAAGCTTCCATTTATAGCTAAAATAGATATTTACAGCGTTATATTATTTTCTGTCAATATATAAAATATACCATGGTATTATTACTACTATGATTATTATCGATATCGATGATTTAGTTATGATTATTGTTAGGAAGGATTTCGTATATGCATATAGAACAAACAAAATGTCAGGAAACCAGGTAAATTATTGTTCACTTGTTTAAGTCTAGCTTACTGAGGTGATGTAACCTGATGACGGGTCAACAGACTGCCAGTGAAGCAGTCTGTTTCCTGATCTAGCACTGACTACCAGACTGCCAGTGAAGCAGTCTGTTTCCTGATCTAGCACTGACTACCAGACTGCCAGTGAAGCAGTCTGTTTCCTGATCTAGCACTGACTACCAGACTGCCAGTGAAGCAGTCTGTTTCCTGATCTAGCACTGACTACCAGACTGCCAGTGAAGCAGTCTGTTTCCTGATCTAGCACTGACTACCAGATTGGCAGTGAAGCAGTCTGTTTCCTGATCTAGCACTGACTACCAGACTGCCAGTGAAGCAGTCTGCTTCCTGATCTAGCCCTGACTACCAGACTGCCAATGAAGAAGTCTGCTCCCTGATCTAGCCCTAACTACCAGACTGCCAGTGAAGCAGTCTGCTCTCTGATCTAGCCCTAACTACCAGACTGCCAGTGAAGCAGTCTGTTTCCTGATCTAGCACTGACTACCAGACTGCCAGTGAAGCAGTCTGCTCCCTGATCTAGCCCTGACTACCAGACTGCCAGTGAAGCAGTCTGCTCCCTGATCTAACTCTGACTACCAGACTGCCAGTGAATCAGTCTGCTCCCTGATCTAGCCCTGACTACTGATCGTATATTTGTTCTCCCTTATATTCACTCAGTTTGAATATTCTTGAGAATTAGAGTCAAAAGTTGGCTCCTAGTTCACTCAGTATTGTTCAGAAGACGGATTTATTGACATTCTCAGGCACTCCAGCAATCTTTAGAGATATTTGTCTTTCAGACAAAATCTTGGTGTCTGTCTTCCTTATGACAGAATTCAAAGGTGTTGTTAAATTTTGTACATTTGTGCAGTTGATTATAAGAGAGTTTTGTTGAGATAAAGACTTCGATATTTGTGAAGACTCAAATTGTTAAGTATTAAAGATTAGTCTTCATCGTTAATGTGATATTTCCATGTGATTGAACATTATATATATATATATATATATATATATATATATATATATATATATATATATATATATATATATATATATATATGTGTGTGTAAATTAATTACTTAAAGTTTGCTTAAAATAAAACTATTGTACATACAATATTAATCTATAATGTTATGTAAGAAGAGAAGACAAAAGTATTGTATTCAGATATTTTACAACTATACATAATAAGATATTAATATTATTGGATTGAATTTCCTAGTAGAAATAACCCCTAGACTCTAAAAATATATTAAACTTGCTTTTGATTCAATACCGTGTTGCCTGAGAGGGGTAATATTTGTTGCCTGAGAGGGGTAATATTTGTTGCCTGAGAGGGGTAATATTTGTTGCCTGATAGGGGTAATATTTGTTGCCTGAGAGGGGTAATATTTGTTGTTTGAGAGGGGTAATATTTGTTGCCTGAGAGGGGTAATATTTGTTGCCTGAGAGGGGTAATATTTGTTGTTTGAGAGGGGTAATATTTGTTGCCTGAGAGGGGTAATATTTGTTGCCTGGGAGGGAGGGGTAATATTTGTTGCCTGAGAGGGGTAATATTTATTGCCTAAGAGGGGTAATATTTACTGCCTAAGAGGGGTAATATTTGTTGCCTGAGAGGGGTAATACTTGTTGCCCAAGAGGGGTAATATTTGTTGCCTGAGAGGGGTAATATTTGTTGCTTGAGAGGGGTAATATTTGTTGCCCAAGGGGGGTAATATTTGTTGCCTGAGAGGGGTAATATTTGTTGCCTGAAAGGGGTAATATTTGTTGCCTGAGAGGGGTAATATTTGTTGCCTGAGAGGGGTAATATTTGTTGCCTGAGAGGGGTAATATTTGTTGCCTGAGAGGGGTAATATTTGTTGCCTGAGAGGGGTAATATTTGTTGTTTGAGAGGGGTAATATTTGTTGCCTGAGAGGGGTAATATTTGTTGCCTGAGAGGGTAATATTTGTTGCCTGACAGGGGGTAATATTTGATTGCCTGACAGGGGTAATATTTGTTGCCTGAGAGGGTAATATTTGTTGCCTGAGAGGGTAATGTTTGTTGCCTGACAGGGGTAATATTTGTTGCCTGACAGGGGTAATATTTGTGCCTGAATAATATTTGTTGCCTGAGAGGGGTAATATTTGTTGCCTGAGAGGGGAGTAATATTTGTTGCCTGAGAGGGTAATATTTGTTGCCTGGAAGAGGTAATATTTGTTGCCTGAGAGGGGTAATATTTGTTGCCTGAAAGGGGTAATATTTGTTGCCTGAGAGGGGTAATATTTGTTGCCTGAGAGGGGTAATATTTGTTGCCTGACAGTGGTAATATTTGTTGCCTGACAGGTGTAATATTTGTTGCCTGACAGGGGTAATATTTGTTGCCTGAGAGGGGTAATATTTGTTGCCTGACAGGGGTAATATTTGTTGCCTGAGAGGGGTAATATTTGTTGCCTGAGAGGGGTAATATTTGTTGCCTGACAGGGGTAATATTTGTTGCCTGAGAGGGATATTTATTTGCCTGCCTGAAATAATATTTGTTGCCCGAGAGGGTAATATTTGTTGCCTGAGATGGGTATTATTTGTTGCATGAGAGGGGTAATATTTGTTGCCTGAGATGGGTATTATTTGTTGCATGAGAGGGGTAATATTTGTTGCCTGAGATGGGTATTATTTGTTGCATGAGAGGGGTAATATTTGTTGCCTGAGATGGGTATTATTTGTTGCATGAGAGGGGTAATATTTGTTGCCTGAGATGGGTATTATTTGTTGCATGAGAGGGGTAATATTTGTTGCCTGAGATGGGTATTATTTGTTGCATGAGAGGGGTAATATTTGTTGCCTGAGATGGGTATTATTTGTTGCATGAGAGGGGTAATATTTGTTGCCTGAGATGGGTATTATTTGTTGCATGAGAGGGGTAATATTTGTTGCCTGAGATGGGTATTATTTGTTGCATGAGAGGGGTAATATTTGTTGCCTGAAAGGGGTAATATTTGTTGCCTGAGAGGGATATTATTTGTTGCATGAGAAGGGTAATATTTGTTGCTTGAGAGGGGTAATATTTGTTGCCTGAGAAGGGTAATATTTGTTGCCCGAGATGAGTAATATTTGTTGCTTGAGAGGGGTAATATTTGTTGCCTGAGAGGGATATTATTTGTTGCCTGAGAGAGGTAATATTTGTTGCCTGAGAAGGCTAATATTTGTTGCCTGAGATGGGTAATATTTGTTGCTTGAGAGGGGTAATATTTGTTGCCTGAGAGAGGTAATATTTGTTGCCTGAGAAGGCTAATATTTGTTGCCTGAGATGGGTAATATTTGTTGCCTGAGATGGGTAATATTTGTTGCTTGAGAGGGGTAATATTTGTTGCCTGAGAGGGATAATATTTGTTGCCTGAGAGAGGTAATATTTGTTGCCTGAGAAGGCTAATATTTGTTGCCTGAGATGGGTAATATTTGTTGCTTGAGAGGGGTAATATTTGTTGCCTGAGAAGGGTAATATTTGTTGCCTGAGATGGGTATTATTTGTTGCATGAGAGGGGTAATATTTATTGCCTGAAAGGGGTAATATTTGTTGCCTGAGAGGGATATTATTTGTTGCATGAGAGGGGTAATATTTGTTGCCTGAGAGAGGTAATATTTGTTGCCTGAGAAGGTTAATATTTGTTGCCTGAGATGGGTAATATTTGTTGCTTGAGAGGGGTAATATTTGTTGCCTGAGAGGGATATTATTTGTTGCATGAGAGGGGTAATATTTGTTACCTGAGAGGGGTAATAATTGTTGTCTGAGAGGGGTAATATTTGTTGCCTGAGAGGGATATTATTTGTTGCATGAGAGGGGTAATATTTGTTACCTGAGAGGGGTAATAATTGTTGTCTGAGAGGGGTAATATTTGTTGTCTGAGAGGGGCAATATTTGTTACCTGACAAGGGTAATATTTGTTGCCTGAAAAGGGTAATATTTGTTGCCTGAGAGGGGTAATATTCGCTGCCTGAGAGGCCTAATATTTGTTGTTTCAGAAGGGTAATATTTGTTGACTGAGAAGGGTAATATTTGTTGCTTGAGAGAGGTAATATTTGTTGCCTGAGAGGGACAATATTTGTTGACTGAGCGGGGTAATACTTGTTGACTGAGATGGGCAATATTTGTTGTCTGAGAGGGGTAATATTTGTTACCTGAGATGGGTAATATTTGTTGCTTGAGAGAGGTAATATTTGTTGCTTGAGATTGGTTGTATTTGTTGCCTGAGGGGGTAATATTTGTTACCTGAGATGGGTAATATTTGTTGCTTGAGAGGGGTAATATTTGTTGCCTGAGAGTGGTAATATTTGTTGCTTGAGAGGGGTAGTATTTGTTGCCTGAGAGGGGTAATATTTGTTGCCTGAGAGGGGTAATATTTGTTGCCTGAGATTGGTCATATTTGCTGCCTGAGAGGGATATTATTTGTTGCATGAGAGGGGTAATATTTGTTACCTGAGATCAGCCGGGCTGTGGCTCGTACGTTGGTTTGCGTGCAGCCAGCAGCAACAGCCTGGTTGATCAGGCGCTGATCCACCAGGAGGCCTGGTCACAGACCGGGCCGCGGGGGCGTTAACCCCCGAAACTCTCTCCAGGTAAACTCCAGGTAAGATCCAGGTAATAATTGTTGTCTGAGAGGGGTAATATTTGTTGCTTTAGAGGGGCAATATTTGTTACCTGACAAGGGTAATATTTGTTGCCTGAAAAGGGTAATATTTGTTGCCTGAGAGGGGTAATATTCGCTGCCTGAGGCCTAATATTTGTTGTTTCAGTAGGGTAATATTTGTTGTCTGAGAGGGTAATGTTTGTTGCCTGAGAGGGGTAATATTTACTGCCTGAGAGGGGCAATATTTTTTGCCTGTGAGGGGTAGTATTTGTTGCCTGAGAGGGGTAATATATGTTGCTTGAGAGGGGTAATATTTGTTGCCTGAGAGGGCTCATATTTGTTGTCTGAGAGATGTAATATCAGTTGTCTGAGAGATGTAATATCAGTTGACTGAGAGGGATAATATTAGTTGCCTGAGAGGGGTAGTATTTGTTGCCTGAGAGGGGTAATATTCGTTGCCTGAGAAGGGTACTATTTGTTGCCTGAGAGGGGTAATATTTGTTGCCTGAGAAGGGTAGTATTTGTTGCCTGAGAGGGGTAATATTTGTTGCCTGAGAGGGGTAGTATTTGTTGCCTGAGAGGGGTAATATTTGTTGCCTGAAAGGGGTATTATTTGTTGCCTGAAAGGGATATTATTTGTTGCCTGAGAGGGGTAATATTTGTCTGAAAGGGGTATTATTTGTTGCCTGAGAGGGATAATATTTGTTGCCTGAGAGGGGTAATATTTGTTGCCTGAAAGGGGTGTTATTTGTTGCCTGAAAGGGGTATTATTTGTTGCCTGAGATAGGTAATATTTGTTGCCTGAGAGAGGTAATATTTGTTGGCTGAGATGGGTATTATTTGTTGCCTGAGGGGTAGTATTTGTTGCATGTGAGGTTTAATATTTGTTGCCTGAGAGGGGTAATATTTGTTGCCTGAGAGGGGTAATATTTGCTGCCTGAGAGGGGTAGCATTTGTTGCCTGAGAGGGGTAATATTTGTTGCCTGAGAGGGGTAATATTTGTTGCCTGAGAGGGGTAATATTTTTTGCCTGAGAGGGGTAATATTTGTTGCCTGAGGGGGGTAGTATTTGTTGCCTGAGAGGGGTAATATTTGTTGCCTGAGAAGGGTAGTATTTGTTGCCTGAGTGGGGTAATATTTGTTGCCTGAGAGGGGTAGTATTTGTTGCCTGAGAAGGGTAATATTTGTTGCCTGAAAGGGGTATTATTTGTTGCTTGAAAGGGGTATTATTTGTTGCCTGAGAGGGGTAATATTTGTTGCCTGAAAGGGGTATTATTTGTTGCCTGAAAGGGGTATTATTTGTTGCCTGAGATGGGTAATATTTGTTGCCTGAGAGGGGTAATATTTGTTGCCTGAGAGGGGTAATATTTGTTGCCTGAGAGGGGTAGTATTTGTTGCCTGAGAGGGGTAATATTTGTTGCCTGAGAGGGGTAATATTTGTTGCCTGAGAGGGGTAATATTTGTTGCCTGAAAGGGGTATTATTTGTTGCCTGAGAGGGGTAATATTTGTTGCCTGAAAGGAGTATTATTTGTTGCCTGAGAGGGGTAATATTTGTTGCCTGAAAGGGGTATTATTTGTTGCCTGAAAGGGGTATTATTTGTTGCCTGAGAGGGGTAATATTTGTTGCCTGAGATGGGTAATATTTGTTGCCTGAGAGGGGTAATATTTGTTGCCTGAGAGGGGTAATATTTGTTGCCTGAGAGGGGTAGTATTTGTTGCCTGAGAGGGGTAATATTTGTTGCCTGAGAGGGGTAATATTTGTTGCCTGAGATGGGTAATATTTGTTGCCTGAGAGGGGTAATATTTGTTGCCTGAGAGGGGTAATATTTGTTGCCTGAGAGGGGTAGTATTTGCTGCCTGAGAGGGGTAATATTTGTTGCCTGAGAGGGGTAATATTTGTTGCCTGAGAGGGGTAGTATTTGTTGCCTGAGAGGGGTAGCATTTGTTGCCTGAGAGGGGTAATATTTGTTGCCTGAGAGGGGTAATATTTGTTGCCTGAAAGGGGTAATATTTGTTGCCTGAGAGGGGTAATATTTGTTGCCTGACAGAGGTAATATTTGTTGCCTGAGAGGGGTAATATTGGTTGCCTGAGAGGGGTAATATTTGTTGCCTGAAAGGGGTAGTATTTGTTGCCTGAGAGGGGTAATATTTGTTGCCTGAGAGGGGTAGCATTTGTTGCCTGAGAGGGGTAATATTTGTTGCCCGAAAGGGGTATTATTTGTTGCCTGAGAGGGGTAATATTTATTGCCTGAGAGGGGTAATATTTGTTGCCTGAGAGGGGTAATATTTATTGCCTGAGAGGGGTAATATTTGTTGCCTGAGAGGGGTAATATTTGTTGCCTGAGAGGGGTAGTATTTGTTGCCTGAGAGGGGTATTATTTGTTGCCTGAAAAGGGTATTATTTGTTGCCTGAGAGGGGTAGTATTTGTTGCCTAAGAAGGGTATTATTTGTTGGCTGTGAGGGGTAATATTTGTTGCCTGAGAGGGGTAACATTTGTTGCCTGAGAGGGGTATTATTTGTTGCCTGAGAGGGGTAATATTTGTTGCCTGAGAGGGGTAATATTTGTTGCCTGAGAGGGGTAATATTTGTTGCCTGAGAGGGGTAATATTTGTTGCCTGAGAGGGGTAATATTTGTTGCCTGAGAGGGGTAATATTTGTTGCCTGAGAGGGGTAATATTTGTTGCCTGAGAGGGGTAATATTTGTTTCCTGAGAGGGGTAATATTTGTTGCCTGAGAGGGGTAATATTTGTTGCCTGAGAGGGGTAATATTTGTTGCCTGAGAGGGGTAATATTTGTTGCCTGAGAGGGGTAATATTTGTTGCCTGAGAGGGGTAATATTTGTTGCCTAAGAGGGGTAATATTTGTTGCCTGAGAGGGGTAATATTTGTTGCCTGAGAGGGGTAATATTTGTTGCCTGAGAGGGGTAATATTTGTTGCCTGACAGGGGTAATATTTGTTGCCTGAGAGGGGTAATATTTGTTGCCTGAGAGGGGTAATATTTGTTGCCTGACAGGGGTAATATTTGTTGCCTGACAGGGGTAATATTTGTTGCCTGACAGGGGTAATATTTGTTGCCTGAGAGGGGTAATATTTGTTGCCTGAGAGGGGTAATATTTGTTGCCTGAGAGGGGTAATATTTGTTGCCTGAGAGGGGTAATATTTGTTGCCTGAGAGGGGTAATATTTGTTGCCTGACAGGGGTAATATTTGTTGCCTGAGAGGGGTAATATTTGTTGCCTAACAGGGGTAATATTTATTGCCTGAGAGGGGTAATATTTGTTGCCTGACAGGGGTAATATTTGTTGCCTGACAGGGGTAATATTTGTTGCCTGAGAGGGGTAATATTTGTTGCCTGACAGGGGTAATATTTGTTGCCTGAGAGGGGTAATATTTGTTGCCTGACAGGGGTAATATTTGTTGCCTGACAGGGGTAATATTTGTTGCCTGACAGGGGTAATATTTGTTGCCTGACAGGGGTAATATTTGTTGCCTGACAGGGGTAATATTTGTTGCCTGACAGGGGTAATATTTGTTGCCTGACAGGGGTAATATTTGTTGCCTGACAGGGGTAATATTTGTTGCCTGACAGGGGTAATATTTGTTGCCTGACAGGGGTAATATTTGTTGCCTGACAGGGGTAATATTTGTTGCCTGACAGGGGTAATATTTGTTGCCTGACAGGGGTAATATTTGTTGCCTGACAGGGGTAATATTTGTTGCCTGACAGGGGTAATATTTGTTGCCTGACAGGGGTAATATTTGTTGCCTGACAGGGGTAATATTTGTTGCCTGACAGGGGTAATATTTGAAACTGGCCAAATTCTGAAGTTCTTTATAAACTTCCAAGGAATAAAAATTCCTCTAAATCCCTTACTGGAAACAATCTGTTTTCTCTCTCTCGTCTCTATTACATAAGTTCTCTCTCGTCTCTATTACATAAGTTCTCTCTCGTCTCTATTACATAAGTTCTCTCTCGTCTCTATTACATAAGTTCTCTCTCGTCTCTATTACATAAGTTCTCTCTCGTCTCTATTACATAAGTTCTCTCTCTCTCTCTCGTCTTTATTACATAGGTTCTCTCTCTTTCTCTCTCTCTCTCTCTCTCTCTCTCTCTCTCTCTCTCTCTCTCTCTCTCTCTCTCTCTCTCTCTCTCTGTCTCTCTCTCTCTTTCGTCTCTATTACATAAGTTCTCACTCGTCTTTATTACATAAGTTCTCTCTCTCTCTCTTCTCTATTACACAAGTTCTCTCTCTCGTCTCTATTAAGTTCCCTCTCTCGTCTCTATTAAGTTCCCTCTCTCGTCTCTATTAAGTTCCCTCTCTCGTCTCTATTAAGTTCCCTCTCTCGTCTCTATTAAGTTCCCTCTCTCGTCTCTATTAAGTTCTCTCTCTCGTCTCTATTAAGTTCTCTCTCTCTTCTCTATTAAGTTCTCTCTCTCGTCTCTATTAAGTTCTCTCTCTCTTCTCTATTAAGTTCTCTCTCTCGTCTCTATTACATAAGCTTCATATTCCAGTTTTTCCTGTATTTACTGAAGCGAGAAGTTTAATTTTCCAGAGTACCATTTGCCTTTTTATTGACATTTCTATCTACTCTCACTGCCTTTCCTGATTTTGTGTAGATACTAATTTTGTTCTTTATGGAACCAACTGACAAAATTATTCTTAACTGCATGGAAACATGTCGGCACTTTAGATTTCCATCTAATTCCCTTTTTTGTTCCCCATCTTTGAAAGTTTTATTTAATTTCCAGCTGCTTTGAAAAACTATTTATTGGGTTATAATTAATGGTTGATACTACAAATATTTACCATTATTCAAATGTTTTTATTGTCCTTTTACACAAGGTAAAGTAATTTTATTTACTTTTGTAGATATTTGAAATATTTCACTATCTGTAGAAAAGTGCATTAAGTGGGTGGTGCTTTTCCAAGGTCATATAATTCCCTCTAATTATAATTTAAACTCTTGTCTGAAACGTTCATATTAATTCAAACATATTTGCAGTTAAAAACATATATAAAACACTTAAAACTATCTGTGCTTTATTTTGGTTTTATGTTAATAACAGACTCGAGTCCTGTCTGGCTGCGTCCATATCAGATAACCCATTTTGATCTTTCATCTGATAGTTTATCTTATGAAAGAGGCAGTAGACTATTTACATACTTACAGCCGTGTGTACAATGCTACATAAATCTATCTCAAAATTTTGTTTTCATCTGATTACTTTAGAAAACCTCGTGTCATTAGCCATTTCTTCACTTTTAACTTCGAAACAGAATAGAATGACGAGTATTTTACCGAGTTTCATTATTTTATTTGATGCCGGTGAGAGGCTCAAGAACCAAGAACTGAGACTTGTTTTTCCTTCGTTGATACATCTTATTAAACGAAAAAATCGAGTCATGGATATTGGTTGAGTAAACGCGAATTTTGGTGCAATAACTGGAATATTCATCCTCTGGTCAGCTTAAACCTTTAAGCACAAATATATATAACTTAAACGTAACAATCTCTCGATGTTAGGTTATGTAAGTTATGTCCCATTTTAATTAGTCAAATTGGGTTGAGTGAAATAATTGAAGAATGACTTTTGTAAACAGAAATAAGTCACAATGTGTGGATTTATCACGATTAAAATGTGACTCTTTACATGTTATCACTGTCTTCACCATTTAATGGGTGATGCACTAGCGGCCAAGACACAGCAACTGTCTTCACCATTTAATGGGTGATGCACTAGCGGCCAAGACACAGCAACTGGCTTCACCATTTAATGGGTGATGCACTAGCGGCCAAGACACAGCAACTGGCTTCACCATTTAATGGGTGATGCACTAGCGGCCAAGACACAGCAACTGGCTTCACCATTTAATGGGTGATGCACTAGCGGCCAAGACACAGCAACTGTCTTCACCATTTAATGGGTGATGCACTAGCGGCCAAGACACAGCAACTGGCTTCACCATTTAATGGGTGATGCACTAGCGGCCAAGACACAGCAACTAGCTTCACCATTTAATGGGTGATGCACTAGCGGCCAAGACACAGCAACTGGCTTCACCATTTAATGGGTGATGCACTAGTGGCCAAGACACAGCAACTGGCTTCACCATTTAATGGGTGATGCACTAGCGGCCAAGACACAACAACTGGCTTCACCATTTAATGGGTGATGCACTAGCGGCCAAGACACAGCAACTGTCTTCACCATTTAATGGGTGATGCACTAGCGGCCAAGACACAGCAACTGGCTTCACCATTTAATGGGTGATGCACTAGCGTCCAAGACACAGCAACTGGCTTCACCATTTAATGGGTGATGCACTAGCGGCCAAGACACAGCAACTGGCTTCACCATTTAATGGGTGATGCACTACCGGCCAAGACACAGCAACTGGCTTCACCATTTATTGGGTGATGCACTAGCGGCCAAGACACAGCAACTGGCTTCACCATTTAATGGGTGATGCACTAGCGGCCAAGACACAGCAACTGGCTTCACCATTTAATGGGTGATGCACTAGCGGCCAAGACACAGCAACTGGCTTCACCATTTAATGGGTGATGCACTACCGGCCAAGACACAGCAACTGGCTTCACCATTTATTGGGTGATGCACTAGCGGCCAAGACACAGCAACTGGCTTCACCATTTAATGGGTGATGCACTAGCGGCCAAGACACAGCAACTGGCTTCACCATTTAATGGGTGATGCACTAACGGCCAATACACAGCAACTGGCTTCACCATTTGATAGGTGATGCACTAGCGGCCAAGACACAGCAACTGGCTTCACCATTTAATTGGTGATGCACTAACGGCCAAGACACAGCAGCTGGCTTCACCATTTAATGGGTGATGCACTAGCGGCCAAGACACAGCAACTGGCTTCACCATTTAATGGGTGATGCACTAACGGCCAAGACACAGCAACTGGCTTCACCATTTAATGGGTGATGCACTAACGGCCAAGATACAGCAATTGGCTTCACCATTTAATGGGTGATGCACTAGCGTCCAAGACACAGCAACTGGCTTCACCATTTAATGGGTGATGCACTAGCGGCCAATTCACAGCAGCTGGCTTCACCATTTAATGGGTGATGCGCTAGCGGCCAAGACACAGCAACTGGCTTCACCATTTAATGGGTGATGCACTAGCGTCCAAGACACAGCAACTGGCTTCACCATTTAATGGGTGATGCACTAGCGTCCAAGACACAGCAACTGGCTTCACCATTTAATGGGTGATGCACTAGCGTCCAAGACACAGCAACTGGCTTCACCATTTAATGGGTGATGCACTAGCGGCCAATTCACAGCAGCTGGCTTCACCATTTAATGGGTGATGCACTAGCGGCCAATACACAGCAACTGGCTTCACCATTTAATGGGTGATGCACTAGCGTCCAAGACACAGCAACTGGCTTCACCATTTAATGGGTGATGCACTAGCGTCCAAGACACAGCAACTGGCTTTACCATTTAATGGGTGATGCACTAACGGCCAAGACACAGCAACTGGCTTCACCATTTAATGGGTGATGCACTAACGGCCAAGACACAGCAACTGGCTTCACCATTTAATGGGTGATGCACTAGCGTCCAAGACACAACAACTGGCTTCACCATTTAAAGGGTTATGTACCTAACGGCCAAGACACAGCAACTGTCTTCACCATTTAATGGGTAATGCACTAGCGGCCAATACACATAAACTGGCTTCACCATTTAATGGGTGATGCACTACCGGCCAAGACACAGCAGCTGGCTTCACCATTTGATGGGTGATGCACTAGCGGCCAATTCACAGCAGCTGGCTTCACCATATAATGGGTGATGCACTAGCGGCCAAGACACAGCAACTGGCTTCACCATTTAATGGGTGATGCACTAGCGTCCAAGACACAGCAACTGGCTTCACCATTTAAAGGGTTATGTACCTAACGGCCAAGACACAGCAACTGTCTTCACCATTTAATGGGTAATGCACTAGCGGCCAATACACATAAACTGGCTTCACCATTTAATGGGTGATGCACTACCGGCCAAGACACAGCAGCTGGCTTCACCATTTAATGGGTGATGCACTAACGGCCAAGTCACAGCTTTAAGATGAGTAGGTCAAGATATAGTGAATTTAAGTGTAAAATAGTGTGAGATTCTGTTCCCGATCAATCAGGTTAAATAAATTTCAGTTTACCTCTTCTGAAAGGCTTCAGTATCTAGTGGCTAATTAATCTTAGGGTCACGTTAGTATCAATTAAGTTCCGTTTGCTTGGAGACTAATCTGCTGTAGTAAAATAGTATCAAGAACTTGGAATCGTTGGAATCCGTGCCACAACTGTCTCAACTTATCAGCTTCAAGTTTAGACCACTTAAGTGGTTACCTAAACACAAGGTTCATACTGCCATTATGTACCATAAATCCCAATTTACCAATTTTATTGAATGAATAGTCAAATCAGCAAGTGTTTCTTCTGATTGGCTTCGAAATATTATTGACGATGCATTTTGTAATGATAACACTTAAGCTTATTCTAAATTGGTGTAAATTTGAAATCTTCCTGAAATAGGCAAGTAATTGGAATGGATGTAATGAGATGAGTTACTGAACAATGCGGTTCCCATCAGCTGCAAACTTTTACCACTGCGGCTGTGAATTTCATTTTTTGCCAGTTTTATTAAGTACATTGTTTCAAATATTAATACTAGAGAATGCCTCTAAAGATCGTTTCCAAACTTCTAAATAGCGGTGTATCTTAATTGGAAGTTTTTGTTTATTAAGTTTCGGCAGTGTGAGTTCATTCAATTTTTGTAAATCAGAATTTAAAAAAAAAATCAAAATCAAATGTTTTTAGAGCGCAAGATTGATTTGTTTATTTGCCCTATATACAATGTTACATAGGTTATACCAAAATATAATTTCCGAGTCATAGGTATAGACAGGCTCCTCTGGTCACCTTCAGAATTTCAACGCTCGGGAATCCTATTTTAAGGTTCGAAATGGTATACTAATACCATTATTGCATTATTTTGCCTTGTGCAGGGATTTTGATCGAAGGAGCTGGAACGAATTTCACTGTCTCCCGTTCAGTAAGTGCTGTGTGACGCGTTTGGGTTCAGCACTTTCACCTGAAGTATAAAAAACTGTGGGCGGGGGTCAAGCTTCAATTTCACCCATTTCAGACATCGTATGAAATGGATGGATCGTTTCACGGATTCAAGCTGTGTAGGCACGAATGTTGTTGGATTGTGTACGATAAATGGTAAATGCATCTTGTGGTCAGCTTTATCCTGTATTTTCCTCGAGGAAACTAATTAATGTTAGGTTGTGCTCGCCTGTTTGTGGTTGCAGGGATCGAGACACAGCTCCTTGCCCCGCCTCTTTACTGTTCGCTACCAGGTCCTCTCTCTCCCTGCTCAGTGAGCTTTATCATATCTTGTGTTAAAACTATGTATGGTTCCTGCCTCCACTAAGTCACTTGCCAGACTATTCCACTTCCTTACAACTCTATGACTAGAGATATACTTCCTAACATCTGTTTGACTCATCTGGGTCTTCAACTTCATACTGTACCCCGCTGTTTCTGTATCCCATCTATGGAGAAGAAGAAAAACTTTATAAAACTGGGTTGCTTAAATGTGCGTGGATGTAGTGCGGATGACAAGAAACAGATGATTGCTGATGTTATGAATGAAAAGAAGTTGGATGTCCTGGCCCTAAGCGAAACAAAGCTGAAGGGGGTAGGAGAGTTTCAGTGGGGGGAAATAAATGGGATTAAATCTGGAGTATCTGAGAGAGTTAGAGCAAAGGAAGGGGTAGCAGTAATGTTAAATGATCAGTTATGGAAGGAGAAAAGAGAATATGAATGTGTAAATTCAAGAATTATGTGGATTAAAGTAAAGGTTGGATGCGAGAAGTGGGTCATAATAAGCGTGTATGCACCTGGAGAAGAGAGGAATGCAGAGGAGAGAGAGAGATTTTCGGAGATGTTAAGTGAATGTATAGGAGCCTTTGAACCAAGTGAGAGAGTAATTGTGGTAGGGGACTTGAATGCTAAAGTAGGAGAAACTTTTAGAGAGGGTGTGGTAGGTAAGTTTGGGGTGCCAGGTGTAAATGATAATGGGAGCCCTTTGATTGAACTTTGTATAGAAAGGGGTTTAGTTATAGGTAATACATATTTTAAGAAAAAGAGGATAAATAAGTATACACGATATGATGTAGGGCGAAATGACAGTAGTTTGTTGGATTATGTATTGGTAGATAAAAGACTGTTGAGTAGACTTCAGGATGTACATGTTTATAGAGGGGCCACAGATATATCAGATCACTTTCTAGTTGTAGCTACACTGAGAGTAAAAGGTAGATGGGATACAAGGAGAATAGAAGCATCAGGGAAGAGAGAGGTGAAGGTTTATAAACTAAAAGAGGAGGCAGTTAGGGTAAGATATAAACAGCTATTGGAGGATAGATGGGCTAATGAGAGCATAGGCAATGGGGTCGAAGAGGTATGGGGTAGGTTTAAAAATGTAGTGTTAGAGTGTTCAGCAGAAGTTTGTGGTTACAGGAAAGTGGGTGCAGGAGGGAAGAGGAGCGATTGGTGGAATGATGATGTAAAGAGAGTAGTAAGGGAGAAAAAGTTAGCATATGAGAAGATTTTACAAAGTAGAAGTGATGCAAGGAGGGAAGAGTATATGGAGAAAAAGAGAGAAGTTAAGAGAGTGGTGAAGCAATGTAAAAAGAGAGCAAATGAGAGAGTGGGTGAGATGTTATCAACAAATTTTGTTGAAAATAAGAAAAAGTTTTGGAGTGAGATTAACAAGTTAAGAAAGCCTAGAGAACAAATGGATTTGTCAGTTAAAAATAGGAGAGGAGAGTTATTAAATGGAGAGTTAGAGGTATTGGGAAGATGGAGGGAATATTTTGAGGAATTGTTAAATGTTGATGAAGATAGGGAAGCTGTGATTTCGTGTATAGGGCAAGGAGGAATAACATCTTGTAGGAGTGAGGAAGAGCCAGTTGTGAGTGTGGGGGAAGTTCGTGAGGCAGTAGGTAAAATGAAAGGGGGTAAGGCAGCCGGGATTGATGGGATAAAGATAGAAATGTTAAAAGCAGGTGGGGATATAGTTTTGGAGTGGTTGGTGCAATTATTTAATAAATGTATGGAAGAGGGTAAGGTACCTAGGGATTGGCAGAGAGCATGCATAGTTCCTTTGTATAAAGGCAAAGGGGACAAAAGAGAGTGCAAAAATTATAGGGGGATAAGTCTGTTGAGTGTACCTGGTAAAGTGTATGGTAGAGTTATAATTGAAAGAATTAAGAGTAAGACGGAGAATAGGATAGCAGATGAACAAGGAGGCTTTAGGAAAGGTAGGGGGTGTGTGGACCAGGTGTTTACAGTGAAACATATAAGTGAACAGTATTTAGATAAGGCTAAAGAGGTCTTTGTGGCATTTATGGATTTGGAAAAGGCGTATGACAGGGTGGATAGGGGGGCAATGTGGCAGATGTTGCAAGTGTATGGTGTAGGAGGTAGGTTACTGAAAGCAGTGAAGAGTTTTTACGAGGATAGTGAGGCTCAAGTTAGAGTATGTAGGAAAGAGGGAAATTTTTTCCCAGTAAAAGTAGGCCTTAGACAAGGATGTGTGATGTCACCGTGGTTGTTTAATATATTTATAGATGGGGTTGTAAGAGAAGTAAATGCGAGGGTCTTGGCAAGAGGCGTGGAGTTAAAAGATAAAGAATCACACACAAAGTGGGAGTTGTCACAGCTGCTCTTTGCTGATGACACTGTGCTCTTGGGAGATTCTGAAGAGAAGTTGCAGAGATTGGTGGATGAATTTGGTAGGGTGTGCAAAAGAAGAAAATTAAAGGTGAATACAGGAAAGAGTAAGGTTATGAGGATAACAAAAAGATTAGGTGATGAAAGATTGAATATCAGATTGGAGGGAGAGAGTATGGAGGAGGTGAACGTATTCAGATATTTGGGAGTGGACGTGTCAGCGGATGGGTCTATGAAAGATGAGGTGAATCATAGAATTGATGAGGGAAAAAGAGTGAGTGGTGCACTTAGGAGTCTGTGGAGACAAAGAACTTTGTCCTTGGAGGCAAAGAGGGGAATGTATGAGAGTATAGTTTTACCAACGCTCTTATATGGGTGTGAAGCGTGGGTGATGAATGTTGCAGCGAGGAGAAGGCTGGAGGCAGTGGAGATGTCATGTCTGAGGGCAATGTGTGGTGTGAATATAATGCAGAGAATTCGTAGTTTGGAAGTTAGGAGGAGGTGCGGGATTACCAAAACTGTTGTCCAGAGGGCTGAGGAAGGGTTGTTGAGGTGGTTCGGACATGTAGAGAGAATGGAGCGAAACAGAATGACTTCAAGAGTGTATCAGTCTGTAGTGGAAGGAAGGCGGGGTAGGGGTCGGCCTAGGAAGGGTTGGAGGGAGGGGGTAAAGGAGGTTTTGTGTGCGAGGGGCTTGGACTTCCAGCAGGCATGCTTGAGCGTGTTTGATAGGAGTGAATGGAGACAAATGGTTTTTAATACTTGACGTGCTGTTGGAGTGTGAGCAAAGTAACATTTATGAAGGGATTCAGGGAAACCGGCAGGCCGGACTTGAGTCCTGGAGATGGGAAGTACAGTGCCTGCACTCTGAAGGAGGGGTGTTAATGTTGCAGTTTAAAAACTGTAGTGTAAAGCACCCTTCTGGCAAGACAGTGATGGAGTGAATGATGGTGAAAGTTTTTCTTTTTCGGGCCACCCTGCCTTGGTGGGAATCGGCCGGTGTGATAATAAAAAAAAAATAATAAAAATAATCTATGGAACATTCTGTCTCTGTCCACCATGTCAATTCCACGCAGTATTTTGTACGTCGTAATCATATCTCCCCTAACTTTATTGTCCTCCAGTGTAGCTGGGCCGATTTCCCTTAACCTTTCTTCGTAGGACATTCCCCTTAGCTCTGGAACTAGCCTTGTTGCAAACCTTCACACTTTTTTCAATTTCCTGACGTGCTTGACCAGGTGTGGGTTTCAAACAGGTGCTGCATACTCCAGTATCGGCCTGGCGTACAAGGTGTACAGAGTCTTGAACGATCCTTACTGAGATATCGGAACACTATTCTCAGGTTTACTAGGCGCCCATATGCTGTAGTAGTTATCTGGTTGATGTGCACCTCAGAAGATGTGCTCGGTGTTATACTCACTCCAGATCCTTTTCCTTGAGTAAGGCTCGCAATCTTTGGCCACACCTAGTCTGCGGTCTTCTTTACCCTTCCCCAACTTTCATGACTTTGCATTTGGTGGGGCTAAATTCGAGGAGCCAGCTGCAGGACCAAGCTTCCAGCCTGTCCAGGTCTCTTTGTAGTTCTACCTGATCCTCCTCCGATTTAATTCTCATTAACTTTAAATCTATAAACAAGGACACGTCTGAGTCTATTCCTTCCGTCATGTTATTCACATAACCCAAAAATAACACTGGTCCTAGGACTGACCCCTATGGAACCCTGCTCGTCACAGGCGCCCACTTCGATACCTCATCACGTCCCACTCGTTGTTGCTTCCCTGTCAGGTATTCTCTGATCCATTGCAGTGCCCTTCCTGTTATATGTGGCTGATCCTCTAGCTGTTGCACTAATCTCTTGTGAGGAGCTGTGTCGGAAACCTTGCAGTCCAAGAAAATGCAATCTACCGACAATTCTCTCTCGCCTCTTACTTCCGTTACCATGTCATAAAACTCCAGTAGGTTTGTGACACAGGATTTTCCTTCCCTGAATCCGTGCTGGTTATCGTCCATAAGCCTGTTGCATTCAAGGTGCTCCACCACTCTCCTCTTGATAATCTTCTCCATGGCTTTGAATACTATACACGTCAGTGACACTTGTCTATAGTTTAGTGCCGCGTGTCTGTCTCCTTTCTTAAAAATGGGGATTACATTTGCCGTTTTCTATACCTCCGGTAGTTGCCCAGTTTCAAGGGATGTGTTAAAAATTGTTAGTGGCACACACAGCATCTCTTCTCCCTCTCTAAGGACCCATGGAGAGATGTGTGGTCCTTCCACCTTTAGGTATCACGGTCACTTAGCAGCTTCTTCACCTCCACCTCGGTTGTGTATTTCACTTCACACTTGTTGGTGTACCCCCCTGTTCTGACTTCAAGGAGTCCTTTCTGCCTCCACTGCAAATACTTCCTTAAATCTCATGTTGAGCTCCTCACATACTTCTAGGTCGTTTCTTGTGAGTTCCCCACCTTCTTCCTCAGCCTGATTACCTGGTCCATGACTGTTGTCTTCCTTCTGACGTGGCTATACAACAGCATCGGATCAGACTTAACTTTTAATTCTATGTCGTTTTCGTACTGTCGCTGGGTCTTCCTCCTTATCTGTGTATACTCGTTTCTGTTCCCTCGACTAATCACTTTATTTTCCTGGGATCTTTGTCTTCTGTACTTTTTCCATTTTTTAATGCACTTAGTTTTTGCCTCCATACACCTTTGGGTAAACCAGGGGCTCGTTCTGGTCTTCCCATTATTTCTGTTGCCCTTGGGAACAAACCTTACCTCTTCCTCCTTGCATTTTGACTTTCCTACCAGTTTTCTTTCCCACTGAACTTCCTGCGCTAAGTTCCTCATACCTGTGTAGTCCCCCTTTTGTAGTTTGGTATTGTCCATCCCACTCCTGTTACCCTCTCCACTTGTAACTCTACTATGTATTCAAAACTCAGAACCACGGGATCACTAGCTACAAGAGGCCTTTCATATGTGATGTCCTGAATGTCCGAGCAAACATAAGGTCAAATCTTGCTATTTCATCCCTCCTAACATGCTGATGCATGAGGTTTTCCAGGACCACATCCATAATCTGTGCTCTCCATGTTTTGGGACCCCCATGTGGCTCCAGGTTTTCTCAATCATCTTGTGATTGAAATCGCCCATAACAAGTAACTTTGCTCTACCCGTGTAAGCTCTTCCGGCCACCTCAGCTAGTATTTCCACCATTGCTCTGTTGCTCTCTTCATATTCTTCTCTTGGCCTTCTCCTGTTCTGTGATGGGAAATTTATCACTGCAATGACTACCTTATGTTCCCCAGACTGAATTGAACCTACTGAGTAGTCCCTTTCGCCAATTTCGTCCATTCCTTCCATTTCCTCAAATTCCCATTGGTTTTTAATGAGCAGTGCAACTCCTTCCCCTCTGCTCCCTTGATCTTTCCTCAGGCTCTGATATCCGGGTGGGAAGATTGTGTCTGCTGTCATCCTGCTGAGATTCGCTTCTGTGACTGCTATGATGTCTCCTAGATTCTTTTATGCCATTCTTTACATTTATTTGTTATTCTAGCCTCATTCATATACCAAACCTTCAACTTATTTTCTAAAACTGTGGTCTGGGGAGAACGAAAGGGTTGGGGGAGTGGGGGACCTGGTGGGGAACTATGAGGGGTTGCAGAGGAGGAAGAGTTTGTGATGAAGGGTGGGGGGCAGAGGGTACAGTGTGTAGGTTTTGGGTTAGAATGTTTGATTGCATTGGGGTTGTCGTGGTTGAGGTCCTCCTATGGGTGGTTCTGAGTGAGGTTGTATTTTCTCTTCCTCCTAAGTCTGGATTCTTGTGCTCATCTCTTTCTTTGCATCTTTGTACCCTCTCTTCCACTTTCTGCCTTTCTTCTAGTGTTTTGCCGTGGTCGACGTACACCCTCTGGCACTTCAGCATGTCCCTTAGTCGTGCTTTCTCCTACAGGAACTTGCTTCAATCTTCAATCTTTGACTTGCCGGTTTTTTCCTCTGGAAAACACCCTATTGTTAGAAAATTTGTCAACTGGGTTGTGGCGTCTTCTACTGCCTTCATGATACTTTCAATCGCTATTTTCTCCTCTTGTTGTCTTTCTTAATAAGCTCTCCCTTCAACTTCCTCGAGTCCGTAAACAAAAACTGACCTCTTCCTTTTGTCCTTCCTCTGCATTTCCTTTTCCATCCCCTGAGACGACTTAGTTGCCTAAATTGCAACATTCCTTCCTTCAATCTCTTCTCTAGCTGATATCCCTGTGCTCAGTGATCTGTCATTTTTCCTGCTCAGTTTTTCCTGGGTACTGCTGTGGTCTGTTAGGGCCTCTGCATATAGCTTAGCTCCTTCATTTTCTTTAGTGCCCTCATTTGTTCCTGGTGTGCTCCTCGTCTTTTCCAGGGATCCATGGTGGTCTGATAGGGCCTCCACATACAATATAGCTATTTTGTTCCTTACAGTTCCCTCGTATGTGACTGATGTAGCAGCTCCTGATGTGATGCCTATACTGCTCTTCGGTTCTTTATACTCTTTCAAATTTTTTAGTTCTTATTCTAAGCTCTGTATCTTAGCTGCTGCTGCTGCTATGGCTTGTAGCTCCCATTTCCTGGTCTCTGCAGCTATCCTCTAGTCCTTTTGCTAAGCACTTTTAGCTTCCTTCCCCACTCTTCTTCCCTTTTCGTGAGCTCTGCCACCCAATCTTCCCTCCCAGAATCATTCACCAGTCCCCTGGTTCTCGGTCCTGCCCTTTGGCAAACCATTTTTTTTGTCTCCACAGAAAGAAAAGCTTGTGCGTTTTCGTGTGGTCATTTGTGATATATGTTCCTGTGTGTGTGTGTTGTGTAAGTTATCATGTGTAGGTTTAATCAAATTGGTTTCTGTGAATTAATTGGAGAAAGTTTCTTTTGATCAGAAATAAGTAACAGAGTTTGATATTTTTGGGTTACTCTAGGTTAAATCAACTTAATGTTCTTTTATATGCCTATAACATTCATATGCCATCATGACCATTGTTAAAAATTTGTATGTTATGTGCACTAAGCATCCATAAAACTTACTTACTTCCTAAAAAACTGGTCTATCTTTGAGAAAATTTTGGATTGATTTTGGCCTCTGTAGGTCCCAATTTTTTTAAGGTATTGAAAAAAAATGGTTAAAAGACAATTATTCCTCAATATTTCATTTTATTAGCATCATCCCATTCCAAGCCGGTTACTTAACAGCACAACAATTAAGGAGTTTCAAGCTTAATGTGTGTGTGTGTGTTTTAGAATATTAATCTCTTTGGTGCCTCAAATTTGGATATTAGTTTCCAGAAGATTTGTCAATGCCTCTTCTGATTCTCTTTTGATCTTTAGTATTATTGTATAACTGCATCATCAAACTATGTTACACACTGTGCTATTACAGTCGTGTGCCTGGAGGCAGATATTACTAGGCATCGATTGCACAGCAATCAAAATACATATTTTTGTTTAGCGGTTCACATTGTGCATGTGCTTGGTCAAATAGATTATTTTTCTTCTCTTATTCCATTCTGTGGCGTCTAGAAATACACTTTGAAGAACCCATTCTATTTCGCTCGCCTACGTTATCAAACATTCCATGAAGATCATGTCCTAAAATGGAGTGTTGAACTGTTTCCAGATTTGTTATTCTTGTTGAGCAATACTAGTTTTCCTTTAATGTAATCACCTGGTCGTTTACGGTCATCTTCCTTCTGGTGAAAACGTTTTAGATCAGTCTGCTCACCCATGCATCCTAATTTCTTTTCCTTCTGTTTACTTCCCTGTTTTCCTCTGTGTTTCTTTTTCTATATTTGCCTGTACTCCTACACCTCTGTTTCTTGTCTCTTAGAGTTTTTTGGCAAATCAAATTTTATTTTTTAATAATTTCTTTCTCTGCTTCTGGACAAGAATTTCTCCTTAGCCCTCCGGGAATTTTCTAGCTAGGAGCTCCATCATCCTACTTAATGACTCTTTCCAGTTTTCTTTTCCACTGAACTGCATTCGGAAATGAGCTCTTCCTGGCATATTCTCCTCGTCCGAACTCTTTTTTTTACCCTTCCACCATTTGTAAATATTCTCTGCATGTTCCCTTGCACAAAATAATCGAAACTCCTGCTGTAATTGCTGTCACACACAAGCCTCTTATAGTATTTTTCACCTATGTCAAATCCACAGTAAGTTATTACTTTGTTCTGTATTGCTGGTTTATTCGTTTTCTGTCTATTGTGTCCATGACATTAAAGCTCAAAATTTTTTTATCACAACCTACATCATCTTAGTCATCCACGTTCCCGCATTTTTATTCGGAATTACAATTCTCTAAGATTATTTCTTTGCTATCGAAATCTGCTATTTGGCACTTCATTGACGAACATTGCAACTATTACTATCAGTCCACCTGTCGTGATAGTACCCACTATGCAGATATCTGAGATTTCAGTTTGTTCCTTACATTTAAAAACACACTGACTTCCAGATAGAAGTCCCTCTTTTCCTTCTGCTTTTTTTTTCAAATGTTTTCGTCAGATTTAAATAAAAAATATATAGGGGGTGGTAGGAGAAGAAAATATTCAAACAGCTCCGGGGAGAACCTTGAGTTTTCTCTGAGGTACGTTTATTGTCTTCTCTGAGGATGAGGGTCCCCATTCCAGCTATAGAGGTGGTATTTCCCTATAAAATATATATATATATATATATATATATATATATATATATATATATATATATATATATATATATATATATATATATATATATATATATATGCAAAACAACCACTCTGAAAGAATAGAGAAATTCCAAGCGCTTTCGTGACTACTCACATTATCAAGGAACTATGATAATGATAATGTGAGTAGTCACGAAAGCGCTTGGAATTTCTCTATTCTTTCAGAGTGGTTGTTTTGCATATTTTGAAATCACCTGTTCACTGTGATCTTATTGCATATACATATATATATACATATATATATATATATATATATATATATATATATATATATATATATATATATATTAAATACCATCTGTCATCAAAACTGTTTGGCCTCTGAGATATGGCGTCTTCTGTTGCTCCTGATATTCATTCTTCCCATTATTAATTGTTTGATATTCTAGCTGTAATGAGTAGGACTTTTCTTTTGTCCTTAACAGTGTTTTATTACATGTATGTAAAGAGTAGGAGAGTTTGTGGGATACAGGGTGGAGAGGCTATAATGGGAATCATGCTGTGGATGGTATTTGCATAGTGTGAGGGGGAAGAGTAAGAGTTGTGGATATAAAGGGAAAGGGAGTTTGATAAAGTGTGGTGCGAGATGAGGTTTGCGTATATGTGACGAAAAAGGGTTAAAGCTTCCCTTTGGTTTAAGTACTTAGGCAGGAGAGTGAATTTCTGAAGGTTGTATTTCCACTCTTCTTATTGTCTGCCATCTTCCTTTACACACTGAAGTTTTTCTTATTTACTCGGCTGTTTCATCCACTTTCCTGACCTGTCTTAATCCAGTTAAACTGAAATCTTGGATGCTTTCTGATATAAAATCCTCTCTCATTCAACCTCTTGTAAGAGGATCATTTTGACTAAGGACCGTTGGTTTTAAGAGTACCTTGCAAGACCGTGAAATTTTATCCTTCGGTGTAGTTCAACATCTACGTACTTATTCACTATATCTATTTCCAGCTTTATCTATTCCCTGATTTACCTATTTTCAGAAAGCAGTAGATCATCAGTAATGACTCTGTATGTTGTATGTTTGTGTATGTGTTCAAGTGTGTGTGTGTGTGTGTGTGTGTATGTGTGTACTCACCTAATTGTGGTTGCAGGGGTCGAGACTCAGCTCCTCGCCCCGCCACTTCACTGATCGCTACTAGGTCCTCTCTCTGCTCCTTGAGCTTTGTTATACCTCGTCTTAAAGCTGTGTATGGTTCCTTCCTCCACTACATCACTTGCTAAACTATTCCACTTCCTGACAACTCTGACTGCAGAAATACTTCCTAACATCCCTGTGACTCGTCTGAGTCTTTAGGTTCCAATTGTGATCCCATGTTTCTGTGTCCCATCTCTGGAACATCCTGTCTCTGTCCACCTTATCTATTCCACGCAGTATTTTGTATGTCGTTATCATGTGTCCCCTATCTCTCCTGTCCTCCAGTGTCGTCAGGTTGATTTCCCTTAACCTCTCCTCGTAGGACATACCTCTTAGCTCTGGGACTAGTCTTGTTGCAAACCTTTGCACTTTCTCTAGTTTCTTTATGTGCTTGGCTAGGTGTGGGTTCCAAACTGGTGCCGCATACTCCAATATGGGCCTAACGTACACGGTGTACAGGGTCCTGAACGATTCCTTATTAAGATGTCGGAATGCTGTTCTGAGGTTTGCTAGGCGTCCATATGCTGCCGCTGTTATCTGGTTGATGTGTGCCTCAGGAGATGTGCCTGGTGTTATACTCACCCCAAGATCTTTTTTCTTGAATGAGGTTTGTAGTCTCTGGCCCCTAGACTGTACTCTGCCTGCAGTCTTCTTTGCCCTTCCCCAATCTTCATGACTTTGCACTTAGTGGGGTTGAACTCCAGGAGCCAATTGCTGGACCAGGTCTGCAGCCTGCCAAGATCCTTTTGTAGTTCTGCCTAGTCTTCGATCGAATGAATTCTTCTAATCAACTTCACGTCATCTGCAAGCAGGGACACTTCGGAGTCTATTCCTTCCGTCCTGTCGTGTGTGTGTGTGTGTGTGTGTGTGTGTGTGTGTGTGTGTGTGTGTGTGTGTGTGTGTGTGTGTGTGTGTGTGTGTGTGTGTGTGTGGTGTGTGTATGTGGTGTGTGTGTGTGTGTGTGTGTGTGTGTGTGTGTGTGTGTGCTTGTGTGTGTGTGTGCTTGTGTGTGCGCGCGCGCGCGTAGGGTGTGTGTGTGTGGTGTATGTGGTGTATGTGTGGTTCATGTGTGGTGCATGTGTGGTGTGTGAGGTGTGTGTGGTGTATGTGTGGTGCATGTGTGGTGTGTGTGTGTATGCGTGTGTGTGTGTGTGTGTAGGGTACTCACCTATTTGTGGTTGCAGGGGTCGAGTCACAGCTCCTGGCCCCGCCTCTTCGCTGATTGCTACTAGGTCCTCTCTCTCCCTGCTCCATGAGCTCTATCATACCTCGCCTTAAAACTATGTATGGTTCCTGCCTCCACTACATCACTTTCTAGGCTATTCCATGGCCTGACTACTCTATGACTGAAGAAATACTTCCTAACATCCCTTTGATTCATCTGAGTCTTCAACTTCCAATTGTGACCTCTTGTGTCTGTGTCCCATCTCTGGAACATCCCGTCTTTGTCCACCTCGTCTATTCCGCGCAGTATTTTATATGTCGTTATCATGTGTCCCCTGACCCTCCTGTCCTCCAGTGCCGTCAGGCCGATTTCCCTCAACCTTTCTTCATAGGACAATCCCCGTAGCTCTGGGACTAGTCTTTTTGCAAACCTTTGCACTTTCTCTAATTTCTTGACGTGCTTGACTAGGTGTGGATTCCAAACTGGTGCTGCATACTCCAGTATGGGCCTGACGTAGATGGTATACAGAGTCTTAAACGAATCCTTACTGAGGTATCGGAACGCTATCCGTAGGTTTGCCAGGCGCCCGTATGCTGCAGCAGTTATCTGATTGATGTGCGCCTCAGGAGATATGCTCGGTGTTATACTCACCCCCAGATCTTTTTCCTCGAGTGAGGTTTGCAGTCTTTGGCCATCTAAACTATATTGTGTCTGCGGTCTTCTTTGCCCTTCCCCAATCTTTATGACTTTGCATTTGCATTTAGCAGGGTTAAATTCAAGGAGCCATTTGCTGGACCAGGCTTGTAGCCTGTCCAGGTCTCTTTGTAGTCCTGCCTGATCCTCGTCCGATTTGATTCTTCTCATTAAATTCACATCATCTGCAAACAAGGACACTTCTGAGTCTATCCCTTCCGTTATGTCGTTCACATATACCAAGAACAGCACAGGTCCTAGGACTGACCCCTGTGGAACCCCGCTTGTCACAGGCGCCCACTCTGACACCTCGTCGCGTACCATGGCTCGTTGTTGCCTCCCTGTCAGATATTCTCTGATCCATTCCAGTGCCTTTCCTGTTATGTGTGCCTGGTCCTCTTGCTTTTGCAGTAACCTCTTGTGAGGAACTGTGTCGAAGGCCTTCTTGCAGTCCAAAAATATGCAGTCGATCCACCCCTCTCTCTCTTGTCTTACTTCTGTCACCTTGTCATAAAACTCTAGTAGGTTTGTGACAGGATTTTCCTTCCCTGAAACCGTGCTGGTTGTCAATTATACACTTGTTTCTTTCCAGGTGCCCCACCACTCTCCTCCTGATGATCTTCTCCATGACCTTGCATACTATACACGTTAGTGATACAGGTCTGTAGTTTAGTGCCTTATGTCTGTCTCCCTTTTTAAAAATTGGGACTACATTTGCCATTTTCCATACCTCAGGGAGTTGCCCAGTTTCAAATGATGTGTTGAAGATCTTTGTTAATGGCTCACACAATATTTCTGCTCCCTCTTTAAGGACCCATGGAGAGATGTTGTCTGGTCCCACCGCCTTTGAGGTGTCAAGTTCGCATAGCAGCTTCTTCACCTCCTCCTTGGTTATATGTACCTCATCCAGCACTTGCTGGTGTGCCCCCCTGTTCTGATTTCTTGGAGTCCTACTGGTTTCCACTGTAAATACCTCTTTAAATCTTGTGTTGAACTCCTGACAAACCTCTCGGTCGTTTCTTGTGAATTCCCCATCACCCTTCCTCAGTCTGATTACCTGGTCCTTGACTGTTATTTTCGTCCTGATGTGGCTGTACAACAGCTTCGGGTCAGTCTTTACTTTTGATGCTATGTCATTTTCATATTGTCTCTGAGCCTCCCTTCTTATCTGTGCATATTCGTTTCTGGCTCTTCGGCTGATTTCTTTATTTTCCTGAGTTCTCTGTCTTCTGTACCTTTTCCATTCTCTAGTACACCTAGTTTTTGCCTCCCTACACCTTTGGGTGAGCCAAGGACTCGTTCTGTTCTTCCCATTATTTCTGTTTCCCTTGGGAACAAACCTCTCCTCTGCCTCCTTGCATTTTGTTGCCACATAGTCCATCATTTCTTGTACTGGTTTCCTGTCAGTTCCCTCTCCCACTGAATGTCTTGAAGGAAGTTCCTCATG
Source organism: Cherax quadricarinatus (assembly GCF_038502225.1). Classification (NCBI taxonomy): domain Eukaryota; kingdom Metazoa; phylum Arthropoda; class Malacostraca; order Decapoda; family Parastacidae; genus Cherax; species Cherax quadricarinatus. The sequence continues at coordinate 25,223,330 of NC_091349.1, read as the reverse complement.
CCTGAGTAGTTCCCCCTTTTGTAGTTTGGTTTTTCCCAGCCTATTCCTGCTACTCTCTCCACTTGGAGCTCAACTATGTAGTCGAAGCACAGAACCACATGATCACTAGCTCCCAGGGGCCTTTCATACATGATACCCTCGATGTCCGAACTACTCATGGTGAATACAAGGTCCAACCTTGCTGGTTCATCCTCTCCTCTCTCTCTGGTAGTGTCTCTAACATGTTGATGCATGAGGTTTTCCAGTACCACATCCATCATCTTGGCTTTCCATGTTTCGGGACCCCCATGGGGCTCCAGGTTTTCCCAGTCAATCTCCTTGTGATTGAAATCACCCATAACTAGTAACTTTGCTCCCCCCATGTGTGCTCTCCTGGCCACCTCGGCTAGTGTGTCGATCATTGCTCTGTTGCTCTCATCGTATTCTTCTCTTGGCCTCCTGCAGTTCTCTGGTGGGTTGTACATTACTGCAATTATCACCTTATGTCCCTCAGACTGGATTGTTCCTACTAAGTAGTCCCTTTCCCCCGTGCCATCCATTCCTTCCATTTTCTCAAAACCTCACTGGTTTTTAATGAGCAGTGCAACGCCTCCTCCCCCTCTCCTCCCTCTATCTTTCCTGAGGATTTGATATCCGGATGGAAAGATTGAATCTGTTATTATTCTGGTGAGTTTTGTTTCTGTGAGTGCTATTATGTCTGGGGATGTCTCTTTGATTCTTTCGTGCCACTCCTCATACTTGTTTGTTATTCCATCTGCATTTGTATACCACACCTTCAACTTCTTTTCTAAGACTGTGGTCTGGGAGGTATATTGGGGTTGGGGAAGTGGGAGACCTGGTAAGGAACTATGGGTTGTTGCTGTGGGGGTGGAGTTTGTAATGTAGTGGGTGTGGGCATTGGATGTGGCATGGGTGTTTTGATTTAGAGTGTTTGGTTGCACTGGGGTTGACCTGGTTGGGAGGCTTCTATAGGAAGTTGTGAGGGAGGCTGTATTTGATCTTCTTCCTGGGTCTGGGATCTCCTGTCTGTCTTCTCCATCCCCTCTCTTTCCTCCTTTCGCCTTTGTGTCATCTCTCTCAGTTTCTGCCTTTCTTCTTGTGTTCTGTCGCAGTCGAGATACACCTTCCTGTATGCCGTCATGTCCCTTAATCGTGCTTTCTCCTGCAGGATCCTGGTCCGAGTCGCTTCTGCCTTGAAGGTCACTCTCACTGGCCGGGTTCTTTTTTTTTACAAACCCCCTATTCTCCGAAAATTTTCCAGCTGGGTCATATCGTCTTCTCCTATTGTTTCATGATGCTTTCAATTGCTTTTTTTCCCCTTGTTTTCTTGCTTCATATGTTTCCCCTTCGACTTTCTGGAGCCCATACACAAAGACTGACCTCACCCTTTCATTCTCCCACTGCATATCCCTGTGTATCCCCTCATTTAATTTGGTTTCCTCCACTGCAGCTTTCCTTTCATCAGTTTCACTGGCTAATGTACTTGGACTCAGTGGCCTGTCATTTTCCCTTCTCGGCTTTCCTTGGGCTCTGTTGTTGTCTGTTAGGGCCTTCACATAAAGCTTATCTCTTTCATTTGCTACAGTCTCCTCTGATGAAGCTTCTCCATGCAGTTGTGCCCCTTCTTTCCCTACAGTCCCCTTGTTTGTGGCTGAGGTAGCAGTCTCTGTTGTCAATCCCAAAATGTTCTTTAGTTCTTTAGGCTGTTTCAGATTTTTCAATTCCTCTTCTAAACTCTGTATCCTAGGTTCTGCTGCTTTGACATGCACCTCCCATTTCCTGCTTTCCATATCTATCCTCTCTTCCATTCTCATGGTAAGTTCTTCTAGTTTCTTTTCCCATTCATGATCCTTTTTTATGAGCTCTGCTGCCCAATCTTCCTTTGCAGTTTCCTCCTCCTGTCCCTTGGTTTTTCTTGTTGCTCTCTGGCAACCCATTTTTATTTTATCCTGATTGCCTCAGAGTGGGAAACCTATGTAGTTCTGTATGTTAGGTTAGTAGTGTGTATGTCAGAGTGTGGGGGGGGAAGTAGTGGAGGAACTGTGGCTATGTGGGAGCCGAGTGGGGAGGGGTGGGAAGGGTTTAGGGTGAACGGGGGAGGGGTGATCGAGGGGAGGGATCAGGGGAAGTAGTGAGATGTCGGTGGTGAGGGGGGAGTGTATGTGTGTTTGGATATGTGTGTACTCACCTATTTGTACTCACCTATTTGTGGTTGCAGGGGTCGAATCCTAGCTTCTGGCCCCGCCTCTTCACCGGTTGCTACTAGGCCCTCTCTCTCCCCGCTCCATGAGCTTTATCAAACCTCGTCTTAAAACTGTGTATGGTTCCTGCCTCCACTACGTCATTTTCTAGGCTATTCCACTGCCTTACAACTCTATGACTGAAGAAATACTTCCTACTATCTCTCTGACTCATTTGTGTCTTCAACTTCCAATTGTGGCCTCTTGTTTCTGTGTCCCCTCCCTGGAACATCCTGTCTTTGTCCACCTTGTCTATTCCACGCAGTATTTTATATGTCGTTATCATGTCTCCCCTGACCCTCCTGTCCTCCAGTGTCGTCAGGCCGATTTCCCTTAATCTTTCTTCATAGGACATTCCCCTTAGCTCTGGAACTAACCTTGTCGCAAACCTTTGTACTTTCTCTAGTTTCTTGACGTGCTTTATCAAGTGCGGGTTCCAAACAGGTGCTGCATACTCCAGTATGGGCCTGACATACACGGTGTACAGTGCCTTGAATGATTCCTTACTAAGGTATCGGAATGCTGTTCTCAGGTTTGCCAGGCGCCCATATGCTGCAGCAGTTATCTGATTGATGTGTGCTTCCGGAGACATGCTCGGTGTGTGTGTGTGTGTGTGTGTGTGTGTGTGTGTGTGTGTGTGTGTGTGTGTGTGTGTATTGTGTGTGTGTGTGTGTGTGTGTGTGTGTGTGTGTGTAATTTTGTGTGTAATTTTGTGTGGAATTATGTGTGGGTTTATTATGTACCGAAAGGTAGGTGGCTTGTGCGTTGTAATGTAAGTCTCAGTGGTCCTTGGCTGCCCCCACCTTCTTGTGACCTGACCCCCAACCTCCTGGGACTTACCAGCACTTACTTACAGTGTGTGTGTGTGTGTGTGTGTGTGTGTGTGTGTGTATGTGTGTGTGTGTGTGTGTGTGTGTGTGTGTGTGTGTTTGTGTGTGTGTGTTTACGTGTGTGTGTGTGTGTGTGTGTGTGTGTGTGTGTGTGTGTGTGTGTGTGTGTGTGTGTGTGTGTAATTATGTGTCGAATTATGTGTGGGTTTATTATGTGTCTGAAAAGTAGGTGGCTTGTGCTTGGAGTGTAATGTAGATTCTCATTTGTCGCTTGTGTCCACAACCTCTTGTGACCTGACTCCCACCCTTACAGTGTTGCCTATGCTCGACCTGCTTATAGTGAGTTAATCCTTGTTCAATGGATTACCATTTGCTAAACCTTATTGAATACTTGAGTGCCTATTCTTTATCGTGCTATGAGAGTTAGACCATTCACATTCAGCTTGGCGGTTAATTGGAACCTGGAACCCCACACCCAAACAACCACTCATAGGTGATACAGTACTTGTAGTGCAGCTGTAGCACTGTAGATTGTCCAGGTCGATGTGACGTCCTGGCGTAGATCCAGCTCGATGTACGTCCTGGCGTAGATCCACCTCAATTTCTTCTCGTTAATAATTACCCTATTCACTGTATTTCTTTCACTGGTCATTTTATTATCTTTCTTGGGTGACACTTGACAATGTCGCCTTACACACCAGCCTGCCCTTTCTGCGCCACAACGTTTTTATTTTCTAGATCACTTACAAAATTATTGTGGCTAACCCCACACTTATGTGGCTCAGGCAGATTAAAAATCACTTCTAGGATTGTTCACTACCCTGACACACTTAGCAACCCTTGCAGAACACTTAGGTAGCCCTCAAAAACACTTATATTCCCGGAGCACGGAAGCGTTACTAGCGCGCTCGCTGTCCCTACAATGTGTGGTGTGTGTGTGTGTGTGTGTGTGTGTGTGTGTGTGTGTGTGTGTGTGTGTGTGTGTGTGTGTGTGTGTGTGTATGTGTATGTGTGTATGTGTGTATGTGTGTGTATGTGTGTATGTGTGTGTGTGTGTGCGCGCACGTCGGGTGTGTGTGTATGTGTGTGTGTGTGTGTGTTGTGTGTGGTGCATGTGTGGTGTATATGTGGTGTGTGTGTGTATGCGTGTGTGTGTGTGTGTGTGTGTGTATTGATGTGTATGTGTGTGTATGTGTGTGTGTGTCTGTGTGGTGCATGTGTTTAAGTACTCACCTAATTGTGTTTGCAGGGGTCGATTCATAGCACCTGGCTCCGCCTCTTCACTGGTCGCTACTAGGTACACTCTCTCCCTGCTTCAAGGTCTTTATCATACTTCATAAAGCTATGTGTGGATCCCATCTCTGGAACATTCTCTCCCTATCCACTTTGTCAATTCCTCTCAATCTTTTATGTTATGTCCCCCCCCCATCCCTTCTGTTCTAAAATGTTGTCACGTTGAGTTCCCTCAATTTCTCCAGGTAAGAGAAACCCCTCAGTTCCGGGACTAGTTTTGTTGCAAACCTTTGCACTTTCTCAAATTTCTTGACGCGTTTGACTAGGTGTGGGTTCCATACTGGTGCTGCATATTCCAATATGGGCCTGACGTACACGGTGTACACTATCGTGAATTACTCCTTACTTAGATGTAGAGACGAGCATCCATAATCAAAAAATTTTTTTTAACTCTATGCTAATGGACGTTCATTTTCTTCTGCGACTGTTTAGAAAATTATATTCCAATTTCTTTTAAATGGCGACGGTGCATGATTATTTTATACTTACTTTAATAGTTTATATTAAAATGGATAAGTAAACGAGATATGATAGAATACGTAATAAAAGCAGTTTGCTGGATTATGTATTTGTAGATAAAAGACTGATGGTTAGACTTTAAGATGTGCATTTTTATAGAAGGGCTTCAAATATACCAGATCATTTTTTGTTTGTAGCCAGAATGAGAGTAAAGTTAAACGGGATGCAAGAGAGAGAGGTGAAGGTTTATAAACTAAAGGAGGGCTCAGCTAGAGTAATATTGGAGGAAAGATGGGATAGCGAGAGTATAGACAATGAGGTTGGAGAGGTATTGGATAGATTTAAGAACGTAGTGTTAGAGTGTTCAGCAGAAGTTTGTGGTTACATGAAAGTGGGTGCGGGAGGGAAGAAGAGCAACTGGTGGAATGATTAGGTAAAGAGAGCATTAAGAGAGAAAAAGTAAGCATATGAGAGGTTTTTGCAAAGTAAAAGTAATGTGAAGAGGGATGAGTATAAAGAGAGAAAAAAAATTAAGAGTGGTGAAGAAATGTAAAAGAACAAATGAGAGACCAGGTGAGATTCTATCAACAAATTTTGATGAGAATAAGAAAAAGTTTTGGAGTGGGATTAAGAAGATAACCTAGAGAATGAATGAATCTGACAGATAAAAGTGGGAGAGGAGAGTTAATAGATGGAAAGTTGGATGAATCGGGAAGATAGAGGGAATATTTTGAAGAACTCTTAAATGTTGACGAAGATAGGGAAGCTGTGATTTCGAATATTGGGCAGAGATGTATAACATCTTGTAGGAGTGAGGAAGAGCCAGTTGTGGATGTGGGGGAGGTGCGTGAGGCAGTGGGTAGAATAAAAGGAGGTAAAACAGTTGGGATTGATGTGATAAGGACAGAAATGTTAAAAGCAGGTATGGAAATAGTATTAGATTATTTGTTGTTTTTCTTTAATAATTGTAAGAAAGAGGAGGAGGTACTTAAGATTTTGCAGAGAGCATGCATAATTTCTTTGTATAAATTATAACTCTACTATATATACTCAAAAGGTTTATTCTCCTATGCCTTTACATAAAGGAACTACGAATTCTCTTTGCTACTCTCTACGCACCTTCCCCTCTTTCATACATTTATTAAATAAAAGCACCAACCATTCCAAAACAATATCCCCACCTGCTTTTAACATTTCTCTTGATCCCATCAGTCCCAGCCGCTTTACCACTTTCACTCTACCCACAGCCTCACTCAACACTACCATACTCACATCTGGCTCTTCTTCACTCTTAAAAGATGCTACGCTTCCCTGGCTACTGCACAAAACCACAGCTTCCCTATCTTCATGAACATTTAACAGTTCCTCAAAATATTCTCTCCATCCTCCCGGTACCCTTAACTCTCCACTATTTATTTTAACTGTCAGATCCATTCGTTCCCTAGGCTTTCTAAACTTATTGATTTCACTCCAAAACTTTTGCTCATTCTCGGCAAAATTTGTTGAGAGCATCTCACCGACTCTATCACTTGCTCTCCTTTAACATTTCTTTACCACTCTCTTAACATTTCCTTTTCTCTTCATATTTGCCTATCTCCTTATACCACTTCTTCCTGAAAACCTCTCATATGTTAACTTTTTCTCTCATTACTCTTCTTACCTCATCACTCCATGAATCGCTCGTCTCTCCCACACACATCATCCTATATCCACAAACTTCTGTTGAACACTAACGCTGCTTTCTTATCCTAACCCATACCTCTTCATCCTCATTGCCTGTAGTCTCACTAGACCATCTTGCTACCAATAATTTCTTATATCTTACACGCAATGCCTCCTCCTCCAGTTTATTAAACTTCACCTCTTACTTTCTGAATCCATTCTCCTTGTACGTCAACTAACTCTTACTCTCACAGTAGCTACAAATAAATAATCTATCTGTTGCCCCTCTATAAACATGTGTATCCTGAAGTCTACCCATCAGCCTTTTATCCACCCATATCTAAGGACAGTTTCATTCTCCTCTCGTTTTGAATACCAGTTATACAAACAGTTTACATATTAATGCATCCACGAATAAGTGGTTTTAAGCAAACAAAGCTGAAGGGAGTAAATGAATTTCGGTGTGGAGAAATAAATGGGATTAAGTCAGGAGTATCTGAGAGAGTTAGAGCTAAGGAAGGGGTAGCAATAATGTTGAAGGATCAGTTATGGAAGGAGAAGAGGGAATATAAATGTGTGAATTCAAGGATTATGTGGATTAAAATAAGGGTTGGATGCGAAAAGTGGTCATAATAAGTGTGTATGCACCTGGAGAAGAGAGGAATGTCGAGGAGAGAGAGAGATTTTGGGAGATGTTAAGCGAATGTATAGGAACCTTTGAACCAAGTGAGAGAGTAATTGTGGTAGGGGATCTAAATGCTAAAGTAGGAGAAACATTTAGAGAGGGTGTGGTAGGTAAGTTTGGGGTGCCAGGTGTAAATGAAAATGGGAGCCCTTTGATTGAACTTTGTATAGAAAGGGGTTTAGTTATAGGTAATACGTATTTTAAGAAAAAGAGGATAAATATGTACACAAGAAATGATGTAGGGCATAATGATAGTAGTTTGTTGGACTATGTATTGGTAGATAAAAGACTGTTGAGTAGACTTCAGGATGTACATGTTTATAGAGGGGCCACAGATATATCACATCACTTTTTAGTTTTAGCTACACTGAGAGTAAACGGTAGATGGGATACAAGGAAAATAAAAGCAGCAAGTAAGAGAAAGGTGAAGGTTTATAAACTGAAAGAGGAGGAGGTTAGGATAAGAAATAAACAACTACTGGATGATAGATGGGCTAGTGAGAGTATAGGCAATGGGGTCGAAGAGGTATGGGGTAGGTTTAAAAATGTAGTGTTAGAGTGTTCAGCAGAAGTTTGTGGTCACAGGAAAGTGGGTGCGGGAGGGAGGAGGAGCGATTGGTGGAATGATAATGTAAAGAGAGTAGTAAGGGAGAAAAAGTTAGCATATGAGAGGTTTTTACAAAGTATAAGTGATGCAAGGAGGGAAGAGTACATGGAGAAAAAAAAGAGAGGTTAGGAGAGTGGTGAAGCAATATAAAAAGAGAGCAAATGAGAGAGTGGGTGAGATATCAACAAATTTTGTTGAAAATAAGAAAACGTGAGCTTAAAAAGAACGTTCAAAACAAACCCTGTACTATGCAGGACTGTTGGCTCATACTAGGCAGGTCCTTCACAAATCCATCCTACAGTTTTCCTACTAGTAGTCACAGTTAAACGACTGGACATAGTTGACTGTTGCAGGTAGGATCCTGAGGAACGAAATGAAAACTAGAAGATAGAAAATGAGCCAGACTGTTTTCTTTTAGGTTTCTTGGAACATTAATCCTTTATCATTAGTAATTTCAACAAAGTCATCTTTTTCTTCCATAGTCTCTTCATTCAACATGACATATATTGCTTTGGAAAATCAAGGACAATGCTGGTGGTAAACCAAATTTGGGTGAGTACGGGAGGTATCGTCATTGTTTCACATCACCCACCATTGGTGGTTGAAAGGGGTTTCTCCCCTGGTTGCAAACACAACCACTATTAAATATTGTATTGCTGACACTGTGTCACCAGTGTTATGAGGCTGACGGTTCTAACAATTGCGATCATCAATGCCTTGTCTCACGCGCGCAGTCTGACGTGCAACTTTATGCACTCGTCAGAATCTTGAATCTTCTCTCAGTGTGTAAGGAGAGATTTTCTCGCATCTCTGAGTAATATCTCACTGTCTTCTCATTAGCTCTCACAATTTATATTTTCTATTAGAAATTACTGATACTTTGACATTGGATCTAATGATAAATTCGGTAGCAACATCGAAGAAAACATTACCACACAAGTTAATATAAATATTATCAAAAGATTTATATACAGCGAAAATCACTTAGCCCTTCAGCGCCTAAGGAACAGGAGATAAATAGCTTTAATTGAAGAAAGGGTAGAATTACTGGGATTAAGTGTCGTTCACAAGAGGCTCGGTATCATTAACTTATCAGTCAAATATCATTGACCTGGTGGTTCATCAGAGACGTTGTCCAAAATAACATTGTAAATGTCTCGTCGTTACATTTTTCCATAAAAAAAAATGAGTTTCTTGAAGAGTTAGGACAATATCCTCTCCTTTGTGTTGCATGATGACGTGTGGAGTGACAATCAAGGATTGCTACCCGCCCGGGGAAGAATGAGGTAAAAATGTCTTTCAAAAGTTCTCACACACATTAATTCACGTACATACACACACCCACACAAATATATACTTGTCATGCCAAATAGATAAAATTAGTCAATTAGTAAGAACTCATTTAAAATCAAGTGACAGTATGGAGACATACCAACCTGTCGTTATTTTATGCCATTTTAATATTGACTCTGTCAGACACTGCAATACAATGGTATCTTGGTACAGAACAGAAAATAACTTTGACAACTTCTACAAGTGGGAATGGTTGAATCTGAGAGGGACGTGACCTCTCAGTGATTACGATCTTTCTTCTACTAGCGGCCTACATCTCACTTCAACTTCACCTTGTTTCAGACTGTGGAACAGAACTCTTCTCCAGGCTGAGGGACTGACCACCTGAAAACTACGTCTTTAAGGGTGATGGGCTGATTACATCGTCTTCACATCTCTAATGCTTCTACCAACTTTTCTCTACTCGACGGAAGAAGCCTACTGTGTAGGCCCAACGTTTCGGATTAAGGATACCTAATTGTTGTACAGGTCTTACCTACCAACCTGTTATTATATACCATTTTAATATTCATTACTACTGCCTCTACTTCCACTACCATAACGTTTCTCATCTTTTCCCTGCACCGTCTCGTATATGTTCTGGCCTCCTGTCTCGCTTCAGTGTGACTTCTCAATGGCCGAAGTCGGACCGAAGCGTCGAAATTATTTTCCCTATCTTAAGTACATTTTATTTTTGAGTACCTGTATGTGAAAATATTATACAAATATGAATGTTTTATACTTTTGAGCACCAAAAAGCTTGTATTTTGTTCTTGCTGGCTGACGTACAATCACTATACGTGGATGTTACGTAATCCCCATTTTCTCTGCACCTCAATTCAAGTTTATATACAAGAACAAGGATTACAAAGATGTGCTGCGAAGCTTCCCTCAGGTCACTTAGTTGCTAGACAGATTATTTCAACGGGGAAATTAGGAAAATATCATTCACACTGATAATTATAATCTAGCCCATTATTGACGTTTTGTTAAAATTTATATTTTCATAAAGATTATTCGTAGTGCTGTGTAGATGAAGTATATTTCCTATTCTAAGATTTATTTACGAGTTCTTCGTGTAAGAAGCAGAATGATGACTATAAGATGTGTGTTTTCCATGATGAATATACAGTGGGCCCCCGGTTAACGAACTTTTTTCATTCCAGTAGTATGTTCAGGTACCAGTACTGACGGAATTTTTTCCCATAAGGAATATTGTGAAGTAGATTAGTCCATTTCAGACCCCCAAACATACACGTACAAACGCACTTACATAAATACACTTACATAATTGGTCGCATTTGGAGGTGATCGTTAAGCGGGGGTCCACTGTATTAAATCCTT